>NC_087357.1:55698433-56001463 GCF_030014295.1 Loxodonta africana | reverse complement strand
CTTTTATTAGATCTCTAGGGTATATACCTAGGAGTGGCACTGCTGCATCACAAGGAATTTCTGTTTCTAGTTTTTGAGGAAGTGCCATACCATTTCCCATAGTGGTTGTACCATTTTATAGTCCCATCAGCCATGGATAAAGGTTCCAATCTCCCCACATCCTCACTAACATTTACCGTTATCTTTTTTTCTTTTGATCAGTGCCTTTTTACCTGGGGTGAGATGGTATCTCACTGTAGTTTTGATTTGAATCTCTCTAATGGCTAATGATCATGAATGTCTTTTCATGTGTTTGTTGGCTCCTTGAATGTCCTCTCTGGTGAAGTGTCTGTTCATGTCCTTTACCTATTTTTTAATTAGGTTGTTTGCCTTTTTGTTTTTTAGTTGTTGGAGTTTTCTATATATTTTAGAGATCAGACCTTTATTAGATATGTTGTTTCTGAAGATGTTTTCCCAGTTTGTAGGTTGTCTTTTTACTCTTTCGATAAAGGCTTTTGATGACATAAGTATTTAATTTTTATGATATTCAATTAACTCTTAAAGCTTAACAACAATAAAAACAACCTAATTAAAAAATGAGCAAAATATCTGAACAACCACCTCACCAAAGAAGATATATAGACAAAATTAAGCATATTAAAAGATGTTCAATGCCATATGTGATCAGGGAATTGCAAATTAAAACAATGATATCTACTCTACACCTGTTAGAATGGCTACAATCTGAACACCAAAATGCTGACAATACCAAATGCTGGCGAGATATAGAACAATAGGAACCCTCGTTCATTGATGCCAGGAATGCAAAGGGATCTAGTCACTTTGGAAGACAATTTAGCAGTTTCTTATAAAGCTAAACAAAGTCTTACCATATTGACCAAGCAATTGCTCTCCTTGGTATTTATAAAAATAAGTTGAAAACTATGTCCACACAAAAACTTACATTAATGTTTATGGCAGCTTTACTCATAACTGCCAAAACTTGGAAACAACCAAGAGGCCCTACAATAGGTGAATGGATAAACAAACTGGTTCATCTGTATAATTGAATATTATTCAGTGATAAAAAGAAATGAGCTAACAAGCCATGAAGGTACATGGAGGAAACTTAAATGCGTATTGCTAAATGGAAGAACCTTAAATGCAATTTGGAGTGAAAGAAGCTAGTCTGAAAATGCAAAATACTGTATGTCTTAGGCTGGGCTCTCTGGAGAAGCAAAACCAGTGAAGCATCTATATATACGGAGAGAGATTTATATCAAGGAAATGGTTCACAGAGCTGTAGAATCTGGAAAGTCCCAAGTCCATGGGTCAGGCAGGAGGTTTCTCCTGACTCATATAGCTGCAGGGGCTGGCGAACCCCAGATCGACAGTTAAGCTGCTAGCTCAAGTCCCAAGAACTCGAGGCCAGATGAGTAAGAGCCAGCTGCAGGATCCAGGGTGAGCAAAAGTCAGTGAGCCATGCCAGAAAGTCCACCTAGATTGGATGCAGGCCACATCCCCAAGGAACCCTTTCAACTGATTGGCTACTCACAGCAGATCCCATCACGGGAGAGATCACATTATATCAGATCTCATTATGGAAGTGATTACATCATTATACTACTGCCAAACTACGTCATAACTTCCAAAGCACTGAGAATCATGGCCCAGCCAAGTTGACATAAAACTTTAACAATCACAGCCCACCTCTTGTCAACTAAGCACCTGTACATATCTCCTTAAACCATACGTAATCTCTGAATAAAGACAATTATAAAGTCATACTTACGCCTAACATGATAGAACTAATACACATACAACCCAAAACACATTAGCCCTGTTTACATCTTATATTTTATAAGTGAAGAAAACAACAAAAAATATTTGATGCACACAAACAAGAAAGAAATACTTCTAACAATTACAGTCCTAGTTTCTGCAACTGGTAATGTGGTCATAACTGGCATTTAGAATTACCTTCTTCCACCACCCATTCCATATTCCCTTTGCCCTCAGCAAGCACTTCAGCTGGCTGTGGTTCTTTCCCTGCTGGGGTGACCCAAGCCTTCACTCCTGAAGGGTCTGGGCCTTTGGTAGCCACGTCAGAATAGGGTTGCTGTAGTTTTGCATTGACTTTAATCACAGGGTGTGGTAGTACTAAGAGATGCCCTAAGGGATCTCCTGCATTCCAGACATACTCTTCTTTACCTCCAATATGTAGTATCTATCTGATTTCCTCTTGGTAATCAGGATCAATCACACCAGCCAATATGGTAACTCTGTTCTTTGCCTGTTGATTCAGAGGCATAAGGAGCCCAAAGTGGCCAGGTGGCATTCTTAACTTCCAGTTCAATGGAATTAGTGCTGTGTCTCCAGATGGGAGGATTCCTTCCTTTGGAACTAAGACTTCTGGACTCGCAGAGCATAGGGCTATGGGGACAGGAAGCAAAAATTTTGCGAGGATCACTAGGGGTAATAGTGAGTAGTGCCACTCCAGTTTCCACTTCTTGATTCCTGGACCCATGAATCTTGGTTATGGGAGAAACAGCACCATATATTGGACGCTGGTTTAGAGCATATACAACCTTCTGGAGAGCATTGCCCCAACTCTGCAAGGTACTGCTACCTAGCTGGCGTCATAATTGTGTCTTTAGAAAGCCATTCTATCTAGGATGTTGGAGAACATAGGAAGACAAGTGAATTTCATAAGCACGGGCCCACCGCACTTCATTGGCTGTGAAGTGAGTTCCTCGATCCGAGGTGATGTAGTAAAGAATACCGTGACGGCGAATGGACATTCTGTAAGTCCATGGATGGTAGTTTTGGCAGAAGTATTGTGTGCAGAGAAGGCAAGTCTATATCCAGAGTAAGCATCTATACCAGTAAGAACAAAATGCTTCCTTTTCCATGATGGAAGCAGTCCAATGTAATCAACCTGCCACCGGGTTTCTGGCTGATCACCTCAAGGAATGGCACCATATAGGGGACTCAGCACTGCTTTTTGCTGCTGGCAGATTGGGCACTCACTAGTGGCTGTAGCCAAGTCAGCCTTGGCGGGTCTAAATGCATGTAGCTGAGCCCATGTATAACCTCCATCCCTGCCACCATGGCCACTTTGTTCATAAGCCCACTGGGCAATGACGGGAGAGGCTGGGGAAAGAGGATAACTGGTTTCCACAGAATGCGTCGTCCTATCCACTTGATTGTTAAAATCTTCCTCTGCTGAGGACACCCTTTGGTGAGCATTCACATGAGACACAAATATCTTCACTTCTTTGGCCCATTCAGAGAGGTTTATCCATATACCTCTTCCCCATACCTCATTGTCTACAGTTTTCCAATCACTTTCCCTCCAAGTCCCTGACTACCCAGCCAAACCACTGGCCACAGCCCATGCATCAGTATACAATTGCACGTCTGGCCATTTCTCCTTCCAAGCAAAGTGAGCAACCCTGGTGCACTGCTCAAAGTTCTGCCCAATGGGAAGATTTTCCTTACCCACTGTCCTTCAGGGAGGTCCCAGAAAGGGGCTGTACTGCTGTCACTGCCTGCATACCATTCAGAACCATCTGTAAGCCAGGGACAAGTTTTCTCTTCCTTAGTCAGCTGATCATAAGGAACTCCCATCAGGCCATAAGTGCAGACTGGGAGTTGGAGGATAATGTGACAGGAGTGGAGTCCGCCGGTATTTGGGCCACTTCTTCATCCAACTTATTTGTGTCTTCAGGTCCTGCTCAGGCCCAGTCTCGCAAATACCACTTCCATTTAATGATGGAGTGCTGCTGCAAACATCCAACTTTATAGCTCTATGGGCCAGACAACACCTAGTTCATGATGGGCAGCTAAGCCCACATGGTGACTTGGTGGCCCATGGTTAAGCATTCGGTCTCTACTAAGGCCCAGTAACAAGCCAAAAGCCATTTCTCAAAAGGAGAGTAGTTATCTGCAGAGTATGGCAAGACTGCTCCAAAACCCTAAAGTTCCACACTGTGATTCGCCAACCAGAGCCTGACAAAGCTTCCAAACAGCATCGATATCTGCCACTGACACTTGGAGCACCTTTGGATCAGCCAGATCATATGGTCCAAGTGACAGAACCACTTGCATGGCAGCCTCCACCTGTTGCAGAGCCTTCTCTAGTTCTGGGCCCCACTCGGTGCCTGTAGCTTTTTTAGTCACTTGATAAATAGGCCAGAGTAGCACACCCAAATGAGGGATATATTGCCTCCAAAATCCAAAGAGACCTACCAGGTGTAGTGTCTTCTTTCTAGTTCTGGGAGGAAACAGGTGCAATAACTTATCCTTTACTTTAGAAGGAATATCTTGACATGACTCATACCACTGGACCCCCTAGATATTTCACTGAGGTTGAAAGAGCCTGAAATTTTGTCGGATTAATTTCCCACCGTCTAGCACGCAAATGTTTTACCAATAAGTCCAGAGTCACTAACAGTTCTTCCATATTAGGTCCAATCAGCATACTGCCATCAGTGTAATGGGTCAGGGTGACGTCTTGTGGAAGGGAAAGGCAATCAAGTTTCCTGCACACTAAATTATGAGTAGATAGGTGTCTTAATTCAATCAGGGCACTTTCCACTGTCAAATCTGACTTACATAAAATAGCAATCATAGGAGTCTTCAAGGATCCTGGGACTTCCTTCACAAATTTGTTCCTCACTGTGGGGAAGGTGTGTTCTCTGGGCCTTCCATGTGTAGGTCTGTGGGTCTAACCTTATAAATCCACTCTAACTTGATAAATCCACTCTAACATTCCAATTTCCCTAAGCCTTTGGATACCTTCTTCTACAGTATACCAAGGCAGATCTGGTACTTCAACTTGATTTAGTGTAGGCCACTGCATAATCCATGATTCAGTGACCCAACCAAATAAACTATGAGACCCTTTCCTAACCTCTTGAGCTGACACACTGAATGAAGAATCTATGCTTAAAAAAAAAAGCATAGTGGGCCCATATTAATAAACTCACACTGACCCGTCTTTATGTTCCTTGCACCATTATTTCACACCCTTAATAGCCATTCCCACACATATTCCCCAGGTCTGTTTGTACATATTAGAAGAACCAAGCAGTTCCTTTGGAGTGTAGCATACCTCCTCCTGGGTCATACCATGTGCTTCACTTTTGGGGGCTTGCTGGAACTTAAGTCTAGTTATAGATCTAGAAGCCAAAATGGGCGGTGGGGATGTGTTTTCAGAACATTCAGCAATGTCTTGTAAGCATCTACCTCAGAATATGTCCCAGGCAATAACTCAGACAAAGGCTTTTCGGACACAGCTGGGTTAATCCCTTCAGATGAGGGTGGAGAGACTAATGATTTTACTTGTGAGGGTGGGTTAGCAAACAAAGATGGGGTGATCTCTTCAGATGGGAGTGAGAAGGCTGGTTCTGTTGGCAGGAGTGATTCAACAAAACTTAGGGGCTCAGTGTCCCCAGCTTCCTGACTATCTGCCCATATGTCCATCGCAAGTTTCAGGATCCCATTTCTTCCTAGTCAACACTCTCACTTTAACTTCAGACACCACTCAAGATTGGGAATTCAGTTGGAGTTGTAATTCACCCACTCTTATGATAAGACTCTGGGTTTGGTTTTCAGCAATATCAGCTCTGTTACTACAATAAATAAGGCTGTCTTTCAAGGCACAAATGGAAACTTTGAGGTCATTTATGTAGCACTTGAGCTTTGAATCTGAAGTCCTGAGCTCATCTCTTTCTTCACAACTTTGTCTAGAGAAAGTAGAACCACTGTACCATCTTCCTTATATTTCTCACTTTGACTAAATTGTAGACAGGTATCAAACATGATCACCCAGAGTCTCACTTCTCCCCAATACCTGATGTACTGGTGGTGATATTTTGAGTATTTCTATTGCTACCTCACACCATGGATTAGCAGTGCCCTCTTTACTACTGAAAGCAGAGTCATCAACACCTGTAAGACTAACTCAGACTTGAGAACCAATTTAGAAAACTCATCTTTACAATTTTGTTTATCTAGAACAACTCTTGGTACCAAATGTCTTAGGCTGGGTTCTCTAAAGAACCAAAACCAGTGACGCAGCCATATATATATAGAGAGAGAGAGAGAGATTTATAGCAAGGAACTGGTTCATGTGGTTGTAGAGGCTGGAAAGCCCCAAGTCCATGGGTCAGGTTGGAGGCTTCTCCTGACTCATGTAGCTGCAGGGGCTGGTGAATCTAAGATCAGCAAGTAAGCTGCTAGCTCAAGTCCCAAGAACTGGAGATCAGATGACTAGAAGCCAGCTGCAGGATGCACAGTGAGCAAAAGCCAGAGAGCCTTGTCAGAAATTCCACCTATATTGGATGCAACGGCATCCGCAAGAAAACTCCTTTCAACTGATTGGCTACTCACAGTGGATCCCATCGGAGGTGATCACATTATATCAGATCTCATCATGGAGATGATTACATCATTATACGACTGCCAATCTACATCGTAACTGCCAAACCACTGAGAATCATGGCCCAGCCAAGCTGACACACGACCTTAATGGTCCACTGTATGATTCCAACAATGTGACATTCCGGAAAAGACAAAACTACAGAGAAAGTAGAAATAATCAGTGGTTGCCAGGTGCTTGGGGTGGAGGGAGGAAGGGAAGAATAGGTGGAGGGCAGGGGGGTTATTTTTTTTTTTTAGTGCAGCAAAACTTTTCTGTATGTTACTATGATAGTGGATTCATAACATTAAACATCTGCCAAAACCCATAGAACTGCAGAATACAATGACAATCCTAATGTAAACTATGAGTTAATAATAATGTATCAATATTGGTTTCATCAAAGGCATATATGTGCATATACAGGTGCACATATAGGTATATCTGTAGGTATATGTATATACATGTATGTGTGTGCTGCATATATATTCATATGTATAATAAAGCACATGGGGGCACAGTTGCAGATACTTCCCAGACATAACCAAACAACTCATGGGATTGATTCACTGGATTTGAAGGCTTAGAACCAGAGTCTCGTGAGACAACTCAGTCAATTAGCAAAACATAGTTCACAAAGTTTATGTTCTATATCCTAGTTTGATGAGTAGCATCTCGGGTCTTAAAAGCTTACGAGTGCCCACCTAAGATACAACTCTTGGTCTCTACTTGTCTAGAGCAACAGAGAAAGAAGGAAACAAAAGACTCAAAGAAGAAACTAGTCTATAGGACTAATAGCCTATATGAATCACAGTCTCCTCTATCCTGAGACCAGAGGAACTAGATGGTGCCTGGCTACCACTACAAACTGTTCTGACCAGGGACACAATAAATGGTTCCAGATAGAATGGGTGAAAAATATAGAACAAAACTCAAATTCTTAAAAAATAAAGGCCTGACTTAGTGAACCAGTAGAGACCTGAAGAACTCCCAAGACTATCACCCTGAGATACCCTTTAAACTATGCACTGAAACCACACCTTGAGGCCACCTTTCAGCTAAATAACAGATTGGTCCATAAAATAAATATTATCACTTGTGTGTACTGTCCTCCCTTAGAAAAGAAAAAAAATCCATATGAGACCAATTGGTCAACATTTACCCTAAAGCAAAGATGAGAAGGTAAGTTGGGCGGGAGGGGGAAGGCAGGGAAACTAGATTAATGGAAATGGAACAACAAGAAGAGAAATCATGAGAATGTTGACGCATTGTGAAAAGTGTAACCAATGTCATTGAACAATATGTATAAAAATTGTCAAATGGGAACCTAATTTGCTGTGTAAATTTTCATTGAAAACACAATAAAATATTATAATAAAAAAAAATCAGTTCGTCAATTGTAAAAAATGTACCACACTAATGCACGATGTTAAGAACCGGGGAAACTATAGGACAGAGAGGGTATAGGCGAGCTCTCTGTACTTGCTGCATAATTTTTTGGTAAACTTAAAACTGCTCTAAAAATAAAGTCTATTTTAAAAATAATAACACTGTAGCAGCTAAGTGTCCAAATAGAGCACCAAAGTGACCTAGAGAAGTAATAAGAAAGACTGGTAGTAGTAATAGTACTAGAAGTAGGAGTAGCAGAGTAATAATAATTAGGGCTAAGAGATATTAAGCACTTGCTTTATGTCAGGTGCTCTGCAAAGAATTTTGCATGTGAAATAAAGCAGCACAATTTGCTGTTAACGTTGCTACTAGCAGAAGTACGGAATTAAGTTAAAGAATAAAAACACAGTGCAATGGGGTATCAAGTAGAATTCTCTGAGGAACAGTTTTCTTCCCAGCCTAGTGCCTATTGTAGTCTTCCTCTACTAAAAGAGAAAACAGGGCTAAAAGAATTGTCATTTTTTTCTCACGAGTAGGAAGCTGCCTGAATCGCACACACTTGGTCTCCAGGAGAATGCTCCCTGAGTGAGCGAAAGCAACCTTGACAGAATTAAGATCCTGCCAAGATGTAAGGCCAGCTCTGTGCTTCTCCAGCCTGGACTTGCCTTTTTTGTAAACCATCTCATTGATCCCTCAGCTGTATTTGCTAAGGAGCCCAGTGCCTTCTGAAACATACACAAACACACACATACATACTCACACAGACCACGAGAAGTGAATGGATGAAGACTGCCTAGGAGGAGCACCCAGTTTATTTGGGGGGATATCTGAATGAGACAGTGACTCTTTGTGCTGATGTAACAATGGTCCTTAAAAGCCATATGTAAATTTGCCTTGTCCACTTATTGAAAGAAGACCCTGAAAGAGCTGCTATGCAGTGTTTAGAGTGTGCCCGTCAATTCTGGCTGATTTCATTTTCCATTAATCTCCGACAAGTTTAAAAGAAAACATACACCTGAAGTGTAAAAACAAACAGATGAGCAACAGCTATTTCTACTCTCCATTCTAAAGAGGCAATAGTCCAAGAAGCCACATTCCTGCCCTTGTAAATCGCCTGCCAACATGAATGTGATTCTTCAGCTATGAGAAAATGTCTTCCGAAGGGTACAGGTTGGTTAATATTGGAAATTCTTATGTACTTTGGGAGATAACGCTATTTGCTCTGATAAACACCAGTACTTTTTTCTTCCTTTTTATCTGGACTTGTCAAGAATCAGTCATGTCATTTTGCATTTTTCCTTTTTCTCCTTCTCACCCTTGCCCCCTCTGAGATTAATGCCAATAACATGTTTTCCTGATACAGTGGTGGATACGATCCAGGATTGATTTCTTCTCATAAAATTTTGAGACCTAGGAAAAGTTTTCATTTAAGAAACAATGAATAAAAGTTACAATGTGGAGCAGCTACAAGCAAGAATATACTAGCTGTGCCAATGCAAGTATTCAGATTTGCAACTGTTAAATCTCTTAAGTGTTCAGATTTATGCCTTTTAAATCTGTTATTGTTAGGGTTTAGACATACGATGGAAGTAAGACGGACGTATAAAAAGAAAGAAGACAGGTAGGAAGGTAGGAAGGTAGTGGAGAAGGAAGGAAGGAGGGAGGGAGAGAGAGAAGAAGGGAAGAAAGGAAAGAAGAGAAAAAGTAATCCAAGTTGAGATTCAAGGTACTTGAGGGAGTAAGCCAACTTTGAATGGCAAAAAGAAAATGCAGCCAACTCTGGATTTTTCAGCTAGCTATTGGTTAGTGTTTGGAGAGAATCAGTGGCAGATGGAAATTTACTCTTAGTAAAAAAAGGTCCTTTTCTGTGAGTTTTATGCCCAGAATATAGTTGTTTCTCAGTATATATTTGGTAAATAAATAAATGAAAGAGTAAGTATGTAAATGTGTTTTTTGTCATTGTTGTTAGTAAAGCTGAAGCCTAGAGAAGTTTAGTGAGTTGCCCAAACTCATACAGAAAATCTGAGGTGTCTAAAATGTACTAGATGGAAAATATAAGAAAGACCACCTACCGGGACCTGGATTCTAGTTCTGGATTTGCTTTGTCATCTCACCTCTCTGGGTCTCTAGATTATAGAAGTCAGGGGCTCATCTATATTATTTTCTTCTGTATCTTCAGTGCTAAACACAATGTCTACATAGTAAATAAAAAAAAAGGCACTCGATAAATAAATGTTATGTTCCCATCTGTAAAATTTATAGTTTTCCAAATGAGGAGATTGGGACTGAGATTTCCTAAGTGCTCCGTTTAATTCTGTCTCTCTGATAAAGGAGATTTGCTCCTAGTCCTTATTTCACCCTCCACTTTGCAATTTCACTGCCCAAGCTGTATAAGAAGGCAAACACAGGTGGGTGAGGTTCCAACATCCTTTCTCCAATGTTATACCATCATCCCACTGAGCTCTTATTTCCACAAGAAAAACCACAAAAACTCAATCGTAATTGAAAACAGTGAATCAATCAATTACTTCATTGTCTATTGTGTAAAATGAGTTCCAGAATCATCGCAGACCTCCCAATCTCCCAACCTCAGCTGCCAAAGATCCCACAAACTTTCACATGAGGTGGCTCCAGTCACTCTTCCCTAGAGGGGTGCCCAAGCTCATGAAATATGCTTTCTTTCTACATATCTTCTGGGAATGCTCAACAGCCGTAAATAACAGCCTGGAAAAACCAGGGGCCATGATGCTCCATGTATTGTAGAAGGTTTCCTTGAGAGAGACTGATTTTCCCACATGTCTAATAGCAGAATCCTTCCCCTCCTTTCGTGACACACCCTAACCAGGATAGTATAAAACCCTGAAGAATATGCAAGAGAATCTGTGGAAGTGGCAGCCAAGCCTTCCTGCTCGTCTACCCACCAAGGAAGACCCATGATTCTCCTCTTTTGGGGACTACCTTCCTTAGGAGGGACATCCCCAGCAGTAGCTTGCCCTGTAGACTATGGAATAATGTAGAGTATTCCAGGAAGGCCCCTGGTCTGGGAATTAAGAGCTCCAGTTCGACCTCTGACAGGCTATGTGACTTTGGAAAAATCACTTCCCTCTCTGAGCTTCAGACTCCATTTTTAAAACTTCTTTGCCTTTTTAAGTATGAGATTTCTTTAAAAAAATTTTTTTAAGTCAAAAAATAATACACATTTTAGAAATTTTTAAATGCACATAAATAAAAAAATAACAACTACTTATAATCCTACCACTATAATAGTCACTCAAAATTTTTGTGTATTCGTATTGGTGAGGTTGCTTAGAATTTTAGCATCATGAGATGTTTGTCTCCCCACGAGTGTTGCCCCTTCAGTGTCCTTCTGAGGTAAGTGCTTCTGCCAACAATAATACCCATATACTAGGGAGCTAGGGAACTCCTCTTTGGTAAGTGTCTTCTGTAGACTGTGACAGTCTTTTGAATATACTTGGTGATGATAAATCACTAGTGATGGTTGTGGCTTTTGGAAAAGGTATATGAAGACAAATCATACAGATGATTCTTCTAAATATCAAGCTAGGTGCTCCATTTGGTATTTTGGTTTTAAGGGTCTATAAAGTTTCAAGGCTATTTCTCATGTTTCTCTGGAGTGACTAAAATTTTTGATGCTTAAGTTTCCAGAAAGAGAGGAACAAATTTCACTATTTTAGGGCATTTCTCAACATGTGTTCTAAGGCACTTCAGATGTTGGAGATGTCTCCTGGAAAAAGAGTTTTGTGGTCTAGAGTGTTTGGGGAAAGCTATACAACCTGTTTACTCCCTTAAAGACTCACAGTGTACATTCAGTATATTAAAGACTCCCAAATATCTCTGCAAGAAACTCCTTGAGGGGAGAAAAAAATAAAAGAAAACCCTTTAGTTTTAATTAACGGCATTTTCTAAGCTTATTTGAGTTCAAGACTTTACTCGAGAAATGTCACGTCGATTTTTCCATCAAACAGGAATGGTACTATAGTTTGAAAGACAACCATGAAGATTGGCTCTACTTCTATGGACTCATCACTTAACTTCTTTGATCTTCAGGATGCTCTTCTGTAAGGTATGGATTAAAATCTTACCTATATCATAGGACTACTCCAAAGACCAAAGGAGGTAAAGCATGTAAAGGACTTAGACCAGCAACTGGCACGTAGGGAGTGCCCAAATAAATGCGAGATCTTATTATTTGGAGTAGATCAAAGAATGAGGAGAGGATGAGGATGGACAAAATTTGTAGAAGAGGGGGGTAATAAGGACAGTGATCTGTCTTTACTGACACAGGAAGCTGTTGCTTTTATCTTCCCAGAAGAGATAAGGTCCATGGTTATTCCTCCCAATAACTTTCTGTTTGCAAAAATATCCTGTGCCTGGATATAGGACATCCATTTTTGGCACTTAAAAAATAAATAAATAAAACAAGCCATTGCTGTTGAGTTGATTCAGACTCATAGCAACACTACAGGCCAGAGTAGAACTATCCCACAGGGTTTCCAAGGAGTGGAGGGTGGGTTTGAACTGTCGGCCTCTTTGGTTAGTAGCTGGACTCTTAATCACTGACCAAACCCACTGCCATCAAGTCAAGACTCATAGCGACCCTGTAGGTCAGAATAGAACTGCCCTATACGGTTTCCAAGGAGTGCCTGGGGGATTTGAACTGCTGACCTTTTGGTTAGCAGCCATAGCTCTTAACCACTATGCCACCAGGGTTTCCTTTTGGGACTAAGGTGCTCTGAATTCAGGCTTTTAGCCTTCTAAGTGAGAGAAAACAAATTTCTGTTAGTTAAAGCCACCCACTTGTATTTCTGTTATAGCAGCACTAAGAGATTAAAAGACACCCTCACCAAAAAAAGAAAATTAAAATGACCCATAATCCCATCACTCATAGATAAGCACTACTGGCATTTTAGTATGTTTGTAATGTCTAATTTCATTCATTTACTGTTTATCACCTACTATCGACGGCACTAGGTTTAGGATGTGCTTCACACCGTTCTAGCACTTCGGCAACAGTTGTGAAAAGTCAGTCTCTGCTTTCATGGTGCTTAAATTTTTTGACATTTTTGTGTATGTAAATATGCACTTTTAAATTCAGGGCTTTGAACCAGTTTACTCTGGTTCAAACTCCTGCTGAGAATTTGCATTTCCACCCCAGATACACTGGAATAGAATCTACATTTTAATAAGACTCCCAGGCGATTCTTATGTATAATAAATTTTGAGAACCACAGCTTTACTAGTCCTCCTCTTCTCGGAATTGGTCCCTAACCAACATCATTAGCATTGCCTGAGAACTTGTTAGAAATGCAAATTCTCAACAGAGGTTTGAACCAGAACAAAAAAAACTGTTCGGTTCAAAGCCCTGCTTTTGATTTAAGAACAACAAATGGTGCAGGGGGTGGAGGTGGGGTACGGGGGTGGGGAGGGGAATGAGATCACCTGTTGGCAACTATTCATGTTATTCATGTGACTGTTATTTCCCCACTGAGGAACCAGTTCCTAAGTGAGGAACCAGATGGTATTAATCTTGCTATTCTTCATATCACCTGGCAGACCATCTGCTTTTAGAAGGCACTTAACAAAGTTTTGTGGATCCAAAAGTTGAAATAGTCAAAGGCAGCAGGGAAGAGGCAACAGGGGATTGGGATCATGGGGGCCGCCCACCTTCGGGCAGGCTCCGATATATTGGTAAACAAGCTGAGGGAGAGGGGACTGACTTGTAGTGTTTGCCAATTTCCATGGTATAAATATTTCAACATGGCTAATTTCAAGCTTCCAATATGATGTCATTGAACATAGAGTTTAGAAGAGATACCTGTGAGCAACTCTCATGAACTGACACAAACAATCTATAGCACACCCCTGGGATATGGAAAATACAAAGATATGATTCCCACTCTTCCCAAGCTCACCATGTAGTGCAGGCAGGGATCAGAAAGGTTCCTAAATGATTATGTTTAATATGGGTAGAGAAAATAAACTCTCTCAGAGATGCAATTTCTTATGGTGGTTCAGATACAGTACGATGAGTACTTTTGTGTCAGACATATGTGGGCTCAAACCCCTTTCTCAGCCACTTACAAGTTCTGTCAACTCAAGCAGCTGATTAATAATTCTATGTCCCTACCTAAGAGGTTGCTATGAGTATTATAAACATTTATGTGGACTTAACTTTCCAACTTATTTAGGTAAATACCTAGGAGTGCAATTGCTGAATTGTAAGGCTATATTTACCTTTGTAAGAAACTGCCAAACTGCCTCCCAATGTGGCTGTAACATTTTGCACCTCCACCAGCAATGAACAAGCGTTCCTGTTGCTCCACATCCTCATCAGCACATGGTGTTGTCAGTTTCTTTTCAGTCGTTCTAGTAAGTCTTGTGTCCAACCCAAGCCATGGTCTTTTCAATTGCCTCATATGCATACAAAAGTTGTATAATAAAAAAGGGAAACAGAAGAATTGGTACCCTCAAACTGTGGTGTTGGCAAGGAATATTGAATATACTATATGGACTGCCAAAAGAACAAACACATCAGTCTTAGAAGAAATACAATAAAAATGTTCCTCAGAAGCAAGGATGGTGAGACTTTGACTGGCTTATTTTGGACACGTCATTGGGAAAGACCAATTGCTAGAAAAGGATATCATGTTTGGTGGAAGGCCAGCAGAAACTAGGGAAACCCTCAATGAGATGGACTGACACAATAGCCACAACAATGGACTCAAACATACCAATGATCATGAAGATGGTGCGGGATCGGGGCGACATTTCATTCTGTTATACATAAAGTCTCCATGCATCAGAGCTGACTCTACAACAACTAACAACAAAAATGACAAACGATGTTGAGCCTCTTTTCATGTTTATTTGCCATCTGTGTATCTTCTTTGATGAAAGTGGATGAAATTGAATTCTTCGTTTTCTCATCATTGAGTTTCAAATGCTCTTTAAATATTTTGGATACAAATTCTTTATCAGATATGTGTTTTGCAAATATTTTCTCTCAGTCTGTGGCTTGTCTTATTATTATCTTAATTGTTTAAATGATTGAGTAAAACAATGCATGGAAAGTCATTGGGTGGCACCTGGCACATAGCAAATACTTAACAAATATTACTAGAATTAATAATAGTGGTATAGCAATAGTACTTGCAATACCATATACACAAAGACAACAAAATAGAAAAGCCTGGGGCAATTTAGGGATAAGTCAGCAGTCTGGCTTTATTAAAATCTAGAAGATTAGTGGCGGATAAGAGTGAAATATTATTTGGAGAGAGCATTAAGAGCCAGGCTAGGGAGTTCGCACTTATTTCACAAGTGATAAAGAGCCAGTAAAGGTTTGGGGATGCGTGCTGAGCTGCTCTTTAGGAAGATCATGCCTGAATTATTGCCACTTTCACAGACAGGCTTGGTAGTTTCTGCCGATACCTGGGCATATGAAGGCAATAGTGTGTGTAGGCACAGGGCCGGGGCAGGCAGGACTTTCCCTTCAGGGGTCTGCCTTGTGTACTCATGCCCGGGAATTATTTGCCTCCAGAGCAGGCAGCCTGTATTTTCCCTGGATCTATACAAAGTCCTCTGTTCCCTTTCTCCCTTCTCTATTTTTTTGGCTCACAAAAATCACTCTAAAAATACACAAGCTTTAAAAAGATCTCAAGCGGATTCATTCCAATGAGTATAGCAGTTATCTAGGAATCAAGGCAGCATGCTCAGGCTCCTCAAGATAAGCCTTCTTCCATGTCACAGCCTGTAATTCTTGGCCCAAGTTTTGGGGGTAACCAGGTCACTAACAATTGCTTTTCACATTTCTGATTATCTTATGTAAGAGGCACTGTGCTTTTCAAGTATGTTGACGCATGAAGCAAATAAGCTGTTGGAGAAGTTTGTTGCAAAGATGGAAACAAATGTACCTCAAATAGTTTACAACGGCTGGGAATTGGGGCTTGGGAGGGAGCCCAAAAATCCCTGCTTCCTGTTGAAAGCACAGTCAGCTCAGTGGGCTACGTTTGTCTGGTTGTGATATGTAAATGATCTCCGTTGTGTATTTACTCTTGAAATTTGCACTGATTCCTGTTATTTCAGACCACATACACCCACACAACTATGGTTGCTTGGAATCCTTGACTGGAATACATCAGGAGTAATTGGGCTGGTATGCCATCTTTTGCTGATAATTGGAAACTTTTGGACATAACACAAGAAGTTAACAAATTCCCCTGAACTTAGCCATATGTTTGAGGAGTTATAGCAACAACAATTTTCTGCATATTTCTAGCCAGAATTCAAGAAGAACTTTGTGACTACTGCGCAGGTCTAGGCCTAATGGTCTCCAGAATATTATTTCATAAACAGAAACAAGATCCTTGCCTGATAACTTATTCATGGACCTGGTGGTTGGAACCCCATATTGCACAAGATGTATTCAAAGAGCCTTTCTTTTATTAAACTACAGCCAGGCGGCCAGGCAAAGATAAAGGTTTCCGTTGCAAGGCAAATTAAACACCCCTATGCAATTTATCATGTGTGATAATTTAAACTGGAGGACTCAATGGGATGTTAAATATTTTCCACCTCTGATTAAAAAAGTGAGAGAGGAAACACAGATGGAGATGATTGTGCTTTGGATGAATTTGAGAAACCAAGGAGATTTTTTTCTCAATATACCACATTTCCCTCCCGTAAACACTAGTGAAGGGGACATTTCTCTAGAGAAACCTATTCAAGACTAGGCAGTCAAGATGAGGAGGCAAATTTGAGTCACAAGATATTAAAAAAAAAAAAAAAATCTAATTGAAGAGTAAGGATAAACATGCAGCAAAAATAAAACACCCCCAACACTGAGTATATGTCAGAGAAGGCAAATTTATGGAAAGGAAATGCCGTGTGTGAATTCCACCCCAGAATACCTGGAGTTGAAATATGAATTCTCTACAGGGGTTTGAACCAAAATGAACCAGTTCCAAGTCTTGCTTTAATCTCTCTATCCATACTAAAATCAAACTTCTGCTCTCTCCCCCTACTCTGTATTTTTTACCTACAAACAAATGGCTTAATTTATTCTACCATTTATTCATTCTTTCATTCATTCAACAAAAACTGATTTCAAAACCCAATGCACTTTATCAGCAAAATGAAGAGACAACCTACAGATTGAGAGAAAATTTGGGAGAGCCATATGTCCAATATTCAAAGTATATGTAAAACTTCTACAACTTAACAACAAAAAGACAAAGGACTCAATGAAAAAACGGGCAGAGGTCTTGAACAGGCACTTAACCAAAGAGGATATTCAAATGAGCAACACACATGTGAAAAAATGCTTAGTCATTAACCATTACCAGTTAACCATTGATTCTAATTCATAGTGACCCTTCAGGACAGAGTAGAGCTGCCCCATAGGTTTTCCAAGGCTGTAAATCTTTACAGAAGCAGACTGCCACATCTTTCTACTATGGAGTGGCTGGTAGGTTCAAACCATTGACCTTTGGTTAGCAGCTGAGCACTTAACCACTACACCACGAGGGCTCTTCTCACTTAAATAAAAAAAAAAAAAAAAACCCTTAGGTGGATGAAAATCAAACCAATAATGAAATACCACCTCACCCCTTTTAGAGTTAAAAAACCAAAACCTGTTGCTGTCGAGTCAATTGCAACTCATAGCAAACCTATAGGAAAGAGTAGAACTGCCTCATAGGGTTTCCAAGGAGTGGCTGGTGGCTTTCAACTACCAACCTTTCTGGTTAGTGCCGAGCTCTTAACCACTGTGCCACTAGGGCTCCTCTTATTAGAATGGCAATGATTGAAAAAAGTAAAAAAAGGTGTTAGCAAGGTTGTGGAGAAACTGGAACTCTCATCCATTGCTAGTAAACAACAACAACAACAAAACCAAACCCGTTGCTCTCCAGTCACTTCCAACT
The DNA here is from genome assembly GCF_030014295.1 of Loxodonta africana. Classification (NCBI taxonomy): domain Eukaryota; kingdom Metazoa; phylum Chordata; class Mammalia; order Proboscidea; family Elephantidae; genus Loxodonta; species Loxodonta africana. The sequence goes on along the minus strand of NC_087357.1, from coordinate 55,983,730 downwards.
CAGAGTCATCCTATAGGATAGAGTACAACTGCCCCATAGGGTTTCCAAGGAGCACCTGACGGATTTGAACTGCCAACCTTTTGGTTAGCAGCCGTAGCTTTTAACCACTACGCTAGTAGGTATGTAAAACGGTACAGCCACTGTGGAAAACAGTTCGGTGGTTCCTCAAAAAGTTGAACACAGAACTACCACATGACTCAGCAATCCCAATCATAGGCAAATACTCAGAAGAGGTGAACCCAAGAACACAAACAGAAACCTGTACACTAATGCTCATCGCAGCTCTTTTCACAACAGCCAAAAGGTGGAAACAACTGAAATGTCCGTCAACACATGAATGGATAAATAAAATGTGGTATACTCACACAAGGGAATGTAACTCATCCATAAAGAGAAATAAAGTCCTGATACATGCCACAACATGGATGAACCTTGAAAACATCATGCTGAGTGAAGTCACAAAAGGACAACTGTATGATCTCATGAAATAAGCAAATATGTAGAAACTAAAGATTATTAGTGGTGTTTTAAATACTGGCTCATTAAAAAACAAGCAAATAAACAAACCCCACAAACTTGGGGGTCAGAAAAGTATTTTTCTAAGCTTAGTCCAGTTTACTAATCACATTCTTAAGGTAATTGATCATTTACTGCCTTGGGATCCCACTTAAACCCTGAGCTTACATTGCTCTTTAGCTCTTTGTATATTATTGTGTAATTTTTAGTGCTCAAGTTCTATCTCCAGTCACACCTTGTTAAGCTACTCGAATAAGATACTTGAGAGCAGGACAGTGTCTTGCTCAGGAAATGGACCCAATTGGTAAGGTCTCCTTTGAATTACATCCTTTAAGATCTTGAAATGGCTTGCTTCCCTCTAGAAGAATTTGTTGACTTCTTTCTGCCATGAAACAGGAATACAACATCTGCCTGCCTCTGGGAGGTTGAAAATAAACAGGTTCAGAAGCTCTAAGGACAGCAAATGGGCGTTGTAGGTGGAGAAAAAGCCCAAAATAAATACAGCTGTTGAGGCGGAATATTCTATTTACTTTGGCTGTTTTGAGGTCTACTCAGGGAGGAAGAACCGCTGATCCCAAGTCTCTCCATACACTGATGATGGGGACCCCACTCCAAGGCTGACCTCCAGTGCTAGACACATTCACACTAGTCATTCAGAATATACTTGATGATTAACAAATTGACTAGGTATCTCGAATGATATCGTATTGAAGGAAATACTTATAAAGACAAGAAACATTCTCTTCAATCATCCAAATGACAGCATATGACACCATCTTACTTTGTTTATACATGTAATTAACACCACGAAAAGTCTAGATAATGGGAAAACGTCATCCAAAATCCCACTATCCTTATATAACTACAAATATTTTATATTTCCTCCAAGGCCATACCTAGAAACAAACACGTATTTTTCATAGCAGCAATCATACTCAATTGGATGTCTTCAGTATATCATAATTTTGTATTATTTTTATCATCTCATATGAATAAGCAATTTTCATCTTGCTGGTATCAGAGTCCTTTGAGTGATGTGTGTGAGAATCTTTGTATCTCAGATCATTACTGAGGGAAGGGTCTTTGCCTGCTTTATGTCAATAGCCCTAGCATCTAGAATAGGGTTCAGTGTAGATTACCCTGTAATCTCTGTGTTTCAGGTGAGTAAATTTATGAATTAATGAAAGATTAATTCAGTTGTCTTGTGATGTGAGTTTCAATTTGTTTCTTGCCATCCGGATGCACTTTGATTTCATGTGTACCCTGTGATATTGGCACGGTGTGGAAAGCCATTTAGACAAAGAGTTACTCCTGTGATCTGGGTTTTACAGAAGTCTGGAATGTTGCCCTGAGAACACAATCTGCAACAATATTTGTCTGGAATTTTTGGTTTTGCTTCCTGGATCACTACAGACCACAGTGTTTCCATAGGCTCCTTTCTGAAAAAGGGAATAGGGTCTTTTCTGGCTGAAGTAAATTTTCTTTTTTTACCTCAGTACAGCAAAGTTTTGCAGGGCAAGCTAAGTTTGGGTCAGGATGTTTGGAAGTCTTGGGCTCTCTTATGGGCTTCAGGTAACACCTAGGTTTACACTCAAACTGGTTTACTGTTCTTGTTTTGTTCTGTTGTCAGATGCTTTTTTTTTTTAGATAACTTGAAACCTTAAATACATTGTTCAGGGTTTCTTTATTTCAGAGACTATTAGTCGTCGACATTAGATGAAAAGAAAAAAGGGGACCTTTGTTGTAACAACAAATCTAGAAATACATATTTTGTTTGCTAGAGTAGATGGAAGCCGTACGATGCTGAAACACATAGATTCGGCAGGTTCTGGTTCAGTTTCTCTCCAAGCTTACTTATTTTCACACTATCACGCATTCAGATATATTTTTGAAACGTTAAGAATCTATTGAAGATGCGTTTTTCTGAGAGTTACTCTTTTTTTTAAAGCTGTCACATTACTTTTCAACTTGTTATCTCTCTCTGCAATGCCTTTTCTCACAGCTACCCATTTTTTTTTTATCCATTTAGGTCCCACCCTTACTTACGTTTAGGTCCCACCCTTACTTACGCTGGAAACCCTAGTAGTGTAGTGGTTAAGTGCTACAGCTCTTAGCTAAAAGGTCGGCAGTTCGAATCCACCAGGCATTTCTTGGAAACTCTGTGGGACAGTTCTCCTCTGTCCTGTAGGGTCACTATGAGTCAGAATTGACTCAATGGCAATGGGTTTGTTTTGTTTTGTTTTTTCACTTTCATTAGGTCCCACTATCACCTTCTCAGCGAGACCTTCCCAGGCCACCATATAAAAAACTGCAAACCCTCGGTTCTCTAGGTACTATTTCTTTCCTGCTTTATTTTTCTCCATACCCTCTGGCATATTTAATTAAATAATTTATTTGTTCTCTGTCCTTAACACTAGAAAGTGAATTTCATGAAAGTGGCAATTTTTTTTTTGTTGTTTCTCTAACTTCCCATTCCCTTCTCCCCGACAGCCTCTTGTAACCACTAATCTTTTGTTTTAATGGATTTGCCTATTATAGATATTTCCTGTAAGTGGGGTCCTTATAGTATTTATTATTCCGTGCCCAACTTATCTCATCGATGCTCCTTTTAAATTTTTTTGTAAAGGGAAAAAAACAGCTTTGACTCAGATCAAAGTTTAAAAACATGTGTGGTTTGGGATTCAGCCAGTCAGAATCACAGAAGTTTGAAGTGAAGATCATTTTTACATAAATATCATTTGTCTTTTGCTTTGTACCAGACCCTGTTCTAGCACTTTCTTTACATTATTTCACTTAATTTACCCATCACAGCAACCCCATGATAGAGTTATTGTTATTTCTGTTTTGTAAATTAAGAAAATTAAGCTCAGAGATCTTTAGTAACTTGCCCATAAGCACATAGATAGGAAGCAGTGGAGTCAGGATTCGAAGCTAAATCTGTCTGATAGTAATGTCTATGCTAGTATATCAATTTACAAAGCACTTTCACGTAAATTCTACTCTGATTCAGAGTTACCATGTTGGGCACGAGTCTTGCCTGGCAGAGATGGAGTCAGAGATTCAGAGATTATGTTCTTTGCTGGCAAAGGTCACACAGGAAGAGTTAGCAGAGCCAGAGTGTGAATGTGGAGCCTCTGTTTCCTCATTCCCATACCCTTTCCACTCTTTCCATTGCCTCATTTGGTAGTTGAGGAAGCCAGGGCCCAGAATATTGCAATGATTTACCAAGCCATATAGCTAGTTATCGAACTAAGACTAAAGCCACCCATTGCCATCAAGTTGATTCTGACTAATAGCTACCCTACAGGACAGAGTAGAATTGCCCCATAGGGTTTCCAAGGAGCACCCCGTAGATTCAAACTGCCTAGAGGCCAGCTTTTCTGCCTCCCAAGTTAGTGTCTTTGTTATTATTATTATATCTGCGTGGCAAACAAAAACTAGTTGTTAAAGAAGTGCATTGTCAATTATATTCCAAACCAGAAAAGACATTAGCACAGGCTTTCCAGTACAAAAACTTTCACTCATCATTTTCATTTTGTTAACCAAAAGCAGGCAGAAACTGAGGGAGTCTACAGTTGAAGGGAATGCTACTGAGTTTTCCATCTTTTAATGGATTTTTGTCTAAAGACAGGCATTAGTTGGCTAAAACTCAAATAGAAATCTGCGATTTCAGTGGACTGATGAAACAAAGGACAGAATTTTGGGCCATGCAGCAGCTAGAAATGAGAGGGATAATTCAGGAAAGGAGAGAGCCTGAAGGGGGATTCCCAAATTCCACCCAAATTTCTGGCTAACTCCTGAAATATCCACCTATGGAATAGACTCTGAACAGTCCTATTATGGCTAAATGAGTTGAACAGAGACTTCATCTGCAAGGAAGACAGAGTGAGAAGTTCGAATCCAGCAAAGTTAATTGTCTGCAAAACCACAAAAATCAACACTGTTTAAAGGAATATAACATAATTCAGAGACTCTAACAAAGTAACATTCGCAACATGCAGGATACAATCCAAAATTACCGTACATGTGAAGAAAAAGTAAAACAAGGCTCATACCCAGGAGCAAAGGCAATCAAACTGAGCCCGAGATGAGCCAGATGTTATAATTAGCAGATGAGGATTTTATTATAATGATGCTCAATGACATTAGAGAAAATATATTCATAATGAACAAAAAAGTAGGAAATCCTTCAACTGAGAAACAATTTGTTTTTTAATGGAGAGTCTAGAATTGAAAAATATAACATCTGAAACTTAAAAAAAAAAAAGTATTGTCTCAGGAATAGATATAATGACATATAGAACAGAATAGGTATACGAAAAGCAGACTTTTGGAAGTATGAAAATGTAATATATAACTGAACCAACATTGAAGATTAGTGGGTAAAAAACAGACTATTGAACAAATGTCTATCTATCTGTATTAAAAAAAAAGGATTCCTCCCTCACACCATACACAAAATCAGCTTTACTTGGATTAAAAACTTAAACGTGATAGTCAAAAACTTAAAATTTTATAAAATAATATGGTAGAAAAATTTCAAAACCAGGTAAGGAGTTCTAAGAACCAAAAAGTGCTAAACCTAAGAGCATAAATTGATAAATCTGACTATATTTTTAATTTTTTTTAGCAAGATGCAATAGAATATGTTACTTTTTTGTAAAAAAGAAGAGAAAACAAGAGCACATACGCATTTATTGTTGGAAAGGAAGAAGAGAAAATATAACCAGCCATAGCTGAAAATGGCTATCCACATGGAGTAGAAATGGGGATCAGGACTTCTCTGGGGTGTGTGTGTGTGTGTGTGACTTGTAAGCCATGTAAATGTTTTGAACATTTAAGAAATGTCAAAGCAAAATAGACTTTAAACTCTAAAACTGGATACAAACAGAAACAAATGTCTCTATAAATCAAACTGATAGACTACTTAACCACACAGGGAAAATAATTCGAGTAACTTTCGAACATAATTTTCTGGCTATACATGCTAGTATGATACATATATTCTAAAGATTTTAAAAAATTACAAAGAAATTTTGAACTCTATTTAGTGTTGTTTTTAATAGGACAACTGGTGGTGTAAAAAAAAAAGCCATAGGTAAATGAATAAATATTGTTTGTGGTGTTTCCAGACCAGGGTTTTCACTATGAGAGAAGACAGCTGCAAATCTGGAATGGGAGAACATGAGAAATAACACTGTAGTACTGGATTTGAATTGGAAGTATCAGTGAGAACTCAGAATTTTTTTAAAAAGTAGTTTCCTAGTTCTATCCACTGAAAAGAGCTAGAAGCAAGGATGCACCAGAAGCAAAGAGCACACAGAATTCTAAATCTCATTCCCCACTAAAAAGAACCAGAGCTGTTTGGAGAAATGGCTGAAACCAGGTCTAGGATACAGAAAATACAAAGTAAACCTAAAATATCACATTGTGCCAGAAAGCAAGGACATGCTTAAAGCCTAATAGATTCACGTCATTGTCAGCAACAGAGCTATTTTCCAAAGGAAATATTATGTGGAATACTAATATATAAAACAGACAAAAAGAGACCGGTGACACAAGTGGAGGACCCAAATTCCTGGGCCTTCACCGTCTCTCTGTCTTATCTCCCATCCCCACTCAGCAGCAGTCCCTGAGACCCATAGTCTGATGAACACTGATCTATTGAAAAGAGCCCAGACTTAAATGTCTGGGGGCATGGATTCTAGCCCAAATTTGGGCAAAAACTTGCCATTGATCTTAGGTAAATATTTAGTTTCTCTGGGACTTATTTACTTATGTGTAAAGCAGGGCTAAAGCTACTGATTTACCTATTTCATAGTTGTTAGGATCAAAGAAAATTATATGAAAGGTTAAAAAGGAAGGTTCCACACCAAAGTAATTCATTACACCCATGGCGCCTTTAGCCACATTCCTGTGCACCATTTGGCAGCTGTCATTCTTTGCAGCTGCCAAATGGCAATGTAGTAGAAACTGGTTTTTAACATACATCAGGGGAAAGTGGAAGTCCCATTCCAGCTTTCTGTTATCACAAACTTACTAATCATGTACTCTGGCAGGAATTTGACAGTACAAAGACAAAGACACAAGATTATGCTCTCAGAGTTCACAATCTAATAAAGGAAAATTGGCATAAATAAAATACTTACTATATACTGTAGATGCAATTCTCTGAGCATTTATATTACATTTGCAGCCAGAAGACAATGGAATTAGCTGTGCTGGATTCAGGGTGGAAACAGTGGCAGGGTAGACTGGCAAAAATTAATGAGTACTAACATGGAAGTAAGATGGCCAACTGAACACATGCATCTGCTTTCACTAACCCTTGAAACCCAACTAAATTGGCAACCTGAATCTGGCAACAGAGTAAAAGGATAACGTAATTTAACCAAGATGAGTTTATCCCAGCAATTCAAGGTTGGTCTAACACTTAAAAAAAAAAAAAATCCATGTAATTTATTATATTAAGAGATTAAAGAAGTTAAATCAAATGATCAATTCAATAGGTACAGAAAAAGCATTTGATAAAATTCAACATTCTTTCATGATTAAGGAAGAAAAAAGCTTAGCAAAATAGAAGAAATCTTCCTTACCTGAAAAATAATTAATAAATATAAAAAAATAAAACCCACAGAAAACATCATTCTTAATGAAAAGACATTGAAATTTCTTCCTTTGATAAAAGGAACAAAACAAGGATGCCACAATCCCAACTTTAAGACAACCTCTGAGGGTTCTAGCCAGAACTGTAAAGCAAGACAAAGAAATGTGATATGTAAGGATTTAAAACAAAATATAAATGACAGCATTTGTAGGTAATATGATTACGTTCAAAGAAAACTTTTAAAAATCTACAGATAAATTATTAGACATTTTAAGCAAGGTTGCTAGATACAAAATCAATATACAAAAACTGTTATTTCTATATATGAGCAACAAACATTTAGAAAATTTAAAAAAGAATACGCCATTTATCATAACATTAAACATATTGAGTAACTAGGAATAACTCTAACTTAAGATGTAAAAAAAATTCTGACAAAGATTGCAAAATTTTAATAAAGAAAATTTTGAAAGACCTAAACAAATAAAGAGATATACTATGTACATAGATTGAAAGGCTTAATACTGTAAAGACAGCAATTCTCCACAAATTAACCTAGAGCTTCAGTGTGATCCAATCAATATTGCAATAGTTCTTTTTTTTTGAAGATATTGACAAGCAAACCCTAAAATATTTAAAATGCAAAGAATTAAGAACAGTCAAGACACAATTTAGACAGTGTTAATGGATTAAATTTTGTCCCCCTAAAAGATATGTTGAAGATCTAACCCCTGGAGCCTGTGATAAACAGGGTCTTTGAAGATGTTATCAACTAACTTAACGTGAGGTCATACCATAGTAGGGTAGGTCCTAACTCAATCATTGTGTTGTCCTCGTAAAAGAGGAGAAAAGACAGACACAGAAGATGGCCATGTGAAGATGCATCTACAAGTCAAGGGATGCCAAAGATTGCTACTCGTTGCCAGAAGCTAGAAGACAGGCATGAAACAGATTCTCTCTCAGAGCCCTCAGAAGGTGTTATGGATTGAATTGTGTACCCCAAAAATGTGTATCAACTTGGTTAAGCCATGATTCCCAGCATTGTGTGGCTGTCCACCATTCTGTGATCTGATATGATTATCCTATGTGTTATAGATCCTAACCTCTATTGAGGCAGGATTAGAGGCAGTTATGTTAATGAAGCAGGACTCAATCTATAGGATTAGGTTGTATTTTAGGTCAATCTCTTTTGAGATATAAAAGAAAGAATCAAGCAGAGAGGAGAGGGACCTCATTACCACCAAGCAAGCAAAGCCAGGAGCAGAGCATTTCCTTTGGACCCAGGGTCCCTGTGCTGAGAAACTCCTAGACCAGGGGAAAATTGATGACAAGGACTTTCCCCCAGAGATGAAACAAAGAGAAAGCCTTCCCCTGGAGCTGGCGCCCTGAATTTGGACTTTAGCCCCCTAAACTGTGACAGAATAAATTTCTGTTTGTCAAAGCCATTCACTTGTGGTATTTCTGTTAGAGAAGCACTAGATAACTAAGAATTCATCAACATAGCCAACACCCTGATTTCAAACTCCTAACCCACAGAACTGTAAGATGAAAAAATTTTTCTGTTCTTATAAGTCCCCCAATTGTGGTATTTTGTCACAGTAGCCATAGAAAACCAGTACAGGTAAGAGGGTTAGCTTTATTGGATATTAAGACTTACTAAAAGCTCTGGTAATAAGGAGTGCAATGGAGGCTCAGTGGTAGAATTCTCACCTTTGGTCAGGAATCAAAAACAGTGGGAAACTCTTTTTGATTCCTGACCAATGTACCTTATGTACAACCACCAACCACCTGTCAGTGGAGGCTTGTGTGTTGCTATGACATTGATCAGATTTCAGCAAAGCTTCCAGACTAAGACAGATTTAGGAAGAAAGGCCTGGTGATACACTTCAGTGAATAAGCCAATGAAAACCTATGGATTACAACGGTCTGATCTGCAACAGATCATGAGGATGGCATAGGGCTGGGGAGTGTTTCATTTCATTGTGCACGGGGTCGCCATGAGCCAGGGGCCGACTCAACAGCAGCTAACATGGTACTTAGGACAATGTGCTACTGCTGCAAGAATAGTCAAACAGACCAATAGAATAAAATATGTGTAGCCCAGAAACTGACCTAAAAATATCAGGATATGGATACTTGATTTATGACAAGGGTACTATTGCAGAGCAGTTAGGTGAACTTTTCAGTAATTAATATTGAGAAAATCCACTATTATTTTGGTGAAAAATGGAACTTGAATACTTACCAAAAACAAAAGCAATTTCAGTTAGCTTATGGCACTAAATAGGAAAGCCAAAGCAATAAACCTTTCAGAAGACAATACAGGATAATATTTTTATAACATCAACATAAGGAATATTCTCAAACAAGACACAAGAAGGACCAACTATACAAGAAAAATAATAAATTCGACAAAATTAAACACTACTGTTTATAAAAATACATCGCTGAAAGAAACAATAACAATCCAGAAGCAATAAGTGCCCCCAGCATCTTGATTGTGTCTCTAAACACCTTTTCTCAAAAAAAAAAAAAGGAGTAGAGAACCTTATCAAAATAGCAATTCCAAATCTGAAGCAGAAAATGTACAGTATGAGTCTGAGAACTCTTGTTATCAATAGCTACAAAAATCATACCAAAAGAACACAAGAGCCAGTTAGAAGGGGCTCACAGTGGGCAAAGATAGAACAATTTGAGCATCTAAAAAGTAATAGATCCAATGAATTGAAATACATCAAATATATGTATAATTCTAGGTGTTCGTAATGATAGCCCACAAATAAAAATACGCTGATAGCTTTTAGAAGTTAATAGAGCATGAAATTTTTATTCTGAAAGTAATAAATAAAAGAATCAAATGTTTATACAGCTATCCCTATATACTGTATTTCCACTAACAAAACAGGTGTCCAAGAAAGTTTCTTTGTAGATGAATCACAGCTAATACATTGAAGGAGAATGATAGAACTAAAAAATCACCATTTTGCAACTCATAATGAAATAATTCGTCTAATGGTCCAGAATTATCAAGTAAAATATTGATGGGGAATTTTTGAATGGATGGACTATGTTAACAGTATCTGAACTCACTGACAATAAGTCTTACCATAACTAAGAGTGAGATAGCCAGACATTATGTGCTCCTGACATGATAGATTTATATATGATTTCTTCTATATACTAGCAACTAACAATTGAAAATTAAAATTAAAAAACAATATCACTTATAATAGCATCAAAAATAGGAAATACTTAGGAATAATTCTGATAAAATATGTGAAAATACTAAAAACTGAAAAATATGAAGTATCACTGGCAAAAACTAAAGAAAAACAAAATAAGTGGAGTTATACCTTGTTCACAGGTCAGAAAACTTAATATTGTTAAGATATCAGTTCTTTGCAAGTTGATCTCAGTTTCACTCAATCCCAATAAAAATTCCATCAGAGTTTTTTCTAAAAACTGACAAGCTGATTCTAAAATTCATATGGAAATGCAGAGAGCCTAGAATAGCCAAAACAAATATGAAAAAGGTTATCTGATTTCAAGAATTATTATGAAACTACAGTAATCAAGACAATCTGGTATTAGTGTAAAGAAGACGCAAAGCTCAAGGGAATAGAATAGAGAGTTCAAAAATAACGCCAAGTATATATGGACAGTTGAGAAAGGGTGGTCTTGGCAAAAAATGGCATTGGAATAACTGGATATCCATATGCAATTAAAAAAATAAACTTCAATCCATACCTTTCATCGCAAACAAAAATTAACTCAAAATGAATCATAGGCCTAAGTATAAAACCTAAAACTATAAAACTCCTAGAAGAAATACAAGAAAAGTATATGGGACTGATATATTTCAAATATTTTATTTTTTTCAGATTTTAGAAATATAATATGGTGACATGATATGTATTATAACTCTCTATAATCAAAAATCCTACAGCAAAGTACCTGAATAATCACACCAAAAACCAAAAAAATCAAGCCCATTGCTATCAAGTAAATTCTGACTCATAGCAGCCCTATAGGACACTGTAGAACTGCCCCATACGTTTTCCATGGCTGTAAATGTATGTGTATGTATACACTTTTTTAAAATTGTGCTTTAAAGAGCAAATTAGTTTCTCATTAAACAATTAATACACGTATTGTTTTGTGACACTGGTTGCCAACCCCATTGGCTGTAAATCTTTATGAAAGCAGGCTGGGCTCAAACTGCCGAACATTTGGTTAGCAGCTGAGCACATAACAATTGTGCCACCAGGGCTCCTTGAATAATCACGCCAGATAGTATAAATAAAAACTATAAGCAGCCATAGATAAATCCATTTTGCTATCAAATGAGTGTCTTAGTTCCCTGGTGTTGCTATAACAGTAACACAAGTGGATGGCTTTAACAAAGAGAAATTTATTCTCTCACAGTCTAGAAGGCTAGAAATATAAATTCAGAATGCCAACTCTAAGGGAAGGCTTTCTCTCTCTGTCAGCTTTGGGGAAAAGTCCTCATCATCAATCTTCCCTTTGTCTAGGAGCTTCTCAGCGTAGGGATCCTGGGTCCAAAGGACGAGCTCTGTTCCTGGCTCTTCTTAAAAAAAAAAAACTTGGTGGTAATGCGGTCTCTCTCCTCTCTGCTCAATTCTCTTTTACATCTCAAAAGAGATTAACTCAAGATACAACCTAATCTTGTAGATTGAGTCCTGTTTCATAAACATAACTGTCTCTAATCCTGCCTCATTAGCATCATAGAGGTTAGGATTTACAATACATAGGATAATCACATCAGATCACAAAATAGTGGACAATCGCACAATACTGGGAATCGTGGTCTAGCGAAGTTGACACATATTTTTAAGGGGCAGAAGTCAATCCATAACAATGAGCTTATCACCAATTTACAATATTTAAAAATTTACATTTATTTACTCTTCCGGTTTTCAGAATTTTTTGAATTTTGGAATTACAAATAAGGAACTGTAGATTAGTATTATCTTCAAAAACTTGTGCAGAAAAGGAAAAATAATCATAGTATTCTGCACAGCTCAGCTATAAATAGTATTTATATAGTAGTAATGATGTAAATAAGGAATATTATACCAACTGAAAATAATGGTATACCTGTGTCAGGAAGATTAGGAGTACACATTAATAACATAATTTTCATTTTCTAAAGATTGGAAGTTTGTATGTGTACAGAGGAGTTAAAGGAAATAAAGAGAGCTAAATCCCTACCTTACCAATATAGAGAATGCTTAAAACTGAAAAATCAAGGAGTGGCTTGATTTTGATGCAAGCATGTTATGTAGCAACACGGAGGTAAATACCAAAATCATATTCTAAAAAATGTAAAAGTGATTGCCTCTAGGTTTTAGAAAATTGGGCATAGGATAGGCGAAAGGACTGGGTCCATTATTTTTCATAAACAAACCTCAAAGAATTATTTGATTCTTTAAGCTGCATGGATGTATAATTTTGAAATAAATTTTTTAAAAATTTAAGTAATTAAGTATGCACAGAGTATTGTACATAACAATACATAGAACCTGTTTTCAAGGCACTTACTATGTGGACATCCTAGCTGGGTATCCGCCATGTATCCACAAATAAAATGACTAAACATACCAGATGTACGTGACAATGGTTATTGGAGGTTTAGGCAATAGAGGTTCCAAAGGAAGAAAGCACTCCTAGTAGAATATTCAGAAAGGGTTCCTGGAGGGGGTGGACTTAACTGAGCCTCAAAAAATAGGTAGAACCAATACTTTTCCTCATGCTAATCAAGCCCTTGTTGCCAAATGCTTGTGCTCTACTCTGGGAATCCGCATATCTGAAATGAAGACTTGGGCAAATGCTGTTGTCAATGGGGGTCTTCTATTAGCAAAAGAATGCCAGTAAAGACAAGCCAAAGAGAAGTAAGTAATAAAAACACTTTTTTTTTTTTTTTTAGAGTATGTTCTCTTACAATAACCCCAAGTCCCCAGAGATAGGTGGTTTCCATTTCTTTCTATTAGAGCAGTTGTCCTCAACCAGGAACAATTTTGCTCCCAGGGTACATCTGGCAATGTCTGAAGATGTTTTTGAATGTTACAACTTGGGAATTTCTACTGGCATCTAATGGGTAGAGGCCAGGGATGCTGCTAAACATCCTACAATGCACGGTACAGCCTCATGCAACAAAGAATTATCTGGCCGCAAACATCAATAGTGTCGTGGCTGAGAAGCTCTGTGCTAGAGCATCCAATCCTGTTCCATGTGCAGTGGTAGATTTAGGAACAGGGAGAGCAGAAAGCCATCCATTCATTGTATCCTGAAAGATTCCAGGAAAACCTCCCAAGCACACTTGCCTCCACAGGCTCTAAAGTTTACCACCCAAAGCATTTCTTTGGCTTAAGGCATTGCATCTCCAGAAGTTCCCAATCAAAAGAAAGAGATAACCCACTAAAGCAGTGATATCAAATGAGTTTCCTCTTAATGCCAAATCTGATGAATTGGAAGTGGTTGCCATGAATAATTAAGTAGGATTCTAAAGGCTCATTTGGGCTTAGCAGAAAAAAGTACCATGGTTGGTTCATGAAATGTCAATAGATCTAGGAGAATAAGGAGGAAACCAATCTATGTACTTGCCTTAAATGCCACTGTTGGTTCAATTATCAGATTAGTCCAGAGTTGTTGGGGAACATAAAAACAAGTTTTGATAGTAGAGTTGAAGGTGGGTGTCATAGGTAGAATAATGCCCCCCTCCCCAAAGATGTTTGCATTCTAATCCCTGGAACCCGTGAATGTGTTATTTTGCACAGCAAGGGGGAATTTAGGTAGCAGAGGAATTAAGGTTGCTAATCAGCTGACCTTGAGATGTGGAGATCATCTTGGATTATCCAACTGGGCTTAATGTCATCACAAGTTTTCTCATTAGTAAGACCCACACTGAAGCGTTAGACAGAGAAGGAGACTGACAGTGCGAGCAGAGTCAAGGTAATGCAATGAGAGAAAAGACTGGACCGGCCATTGCTGGCCCTGAAGATGGAAGGGTGCTATGTGCTAAAGAATGCAGGCAGCCTTTAGAATCTGGAAAAGGCAAGAAAATGAATTCTCCTGGAGTCTCCATAAAGGAACACAGCTTTGCCAATACCTTGATTTTAGCCCCATGAGACCTATTTTAGATTTCTAACCTCCAAAACACCTTTTTGTTATTTTAAACCTTAAGTTTGTGGTAAAATTTACTACAAAATCAACAGGAAACTGTAACAGTGGGAAAGCATAAAGTTTGGGGGAATGTCAGAAGAAGTAGCAATACTGGGCCAAGTGGGGCAGACCAACATAGAGATCAATAGTTACGAACTCTGGGTCTTGAAAGGCCAGTAGAAAAGTACTGGGAGCTAGAAGTAAAGAAGAAAGGGGTCCTGAGAGATGACAGTATGACAAACTTGACTTACTTTGCTGTTCCTAAACACAAACCCTGGACTTGGGTCCCAAGAAAGAAGAGAACAGGTCTTCCCTCTGCAGTTTGGTGGAGTTTGGAGGATTCCCAAGATATAAGTAGAAAAACCAAAAAACCAAACCCAGTGCCGTCGAGTCGATTCTGACTCATGGTGACCCTACAGACAGAGTAGAACTGTCCCAAAGAGTTTCCGAGGAGTGCCTAGTGGATTCAAACTGCCAACCCTTTGGTTAGCAGCTGTAATACTTAACCACTATGCCACCAGGGTTTCCATAGGTAGAAACCAGCACTTAAATGTTCCCTTCGGGTACTCTCATCATCTTAGTATAAGCCCACCTAGCATCTTACCAGAGTTAACTTGAAGAACAGAGTTCCCAACCAGAGCAGGAACTGCAAATCTGGGACATTTTTGAGGTTTGATTCCAACCTCTTCCTGCCATACTTGAACAATCACCATCCCTGCTCAAACCAATGCAAATTTTATTTGTGTAAAAACTCTTAACCAGGGTTATTTATTATTCTCAGTTACATGATTGATTGCCTTAAACCGCACTAGCAGCAGTAGGATAAAGCATCAAAAAAACAGAAAAATCTGCTTACGCAGTCTTTGGATCTGAAAAACAAACAGAAACATTCATTTCTTAAAGCTGAAAGCAGTTACTGGATAAAACTCCTAAAGAACCTTGAACAACCTATTGAACCAAAACAACATCCTGTCCCACAAATTCTTTCAATTCGTGTTGTGAAATAAAACAGACATCATGTTTTTACCCTCAGAACATAAAACATAGTATTGAGCTTCCAATGCTATGAAATAGATATAGTATTTCAGGAAGTAGGATGAATAAGTCTCCAGGTCTACTGAAAAAAATTATGGCTTCATGTTTATTTTTTCCACGTTGAACCTATTGCCAGATAATTATTTCAAAATGAATCTCTTTCCCAATCCTCTAGAAAAGAATGCTTGGTATGTTTTGATTGGTCTCTGTGTTATCATGCAGTTTATGAGCTCCTGGCTTAATCTGATGTTAATATATTTTTTTTCAGGTAAAAGAGAAAGACCATTACCAGAGGTAACAGTAGTGTCACCTGAACTGCTCAACTGATATTCACTTGATGTAGCATGCTGAGGAAAGAAAGGTGACCCTGTCCTCTCTTTTGTCATATTCCGTCATAAAGCCTTCTCTGACTCACTAGCTTCAACAGCACCACGCAGCCCTCCATGAAAACTCTCAGTGCATTCGCTCAATGTCTCAACAAGTAGTAACCTATTCAATACGTGTCTGCCCTGTTATACTGTCAGCTCCAAGAGGGTAAGAACCATGGCAGTCTTACTCCATGCCCTATTCCTAGTATCTAAAACTCTGCTTGATACATAAAAAACCAAACCCACTGCCATCTAGTCGATTCCAACTCATCACAACCCTATAGGACAGAGTAGAACTACTCCACAGGGTTTCCAAGGCAGTAAATCTTCACAGAAGCCAACTGTCACATCTTTCCCCCACAGAGACTTTGGTGGGTTCAAACCACTGACCTTTTGGTTAGCAGCCAAGCAATTTAACTACTGTGCCACCTATTTAAATATATTTTGAATAAATGAAGGAATGAGTGAATGAACAAGCAATAGAAATGAATGAATGAACAAACAATAAGGTGAATGAATGAACGAGGAATGCAGGCAGACTTCAGAAGCTGGAAAAGGCAAGAAAACAGCTCTAATATCTAGAAGCTGCCTGCAAAATAGCTAGTACCTGGACAACTATAGGTGACATGAACATTTTCTAAATATACTGTTTTTCAAGAGAAGATTTCTTGATTTGTTCTACCACACTATGAAAACACTCATATCTGGCAATCTCTTCAATATGGATAAATTTAGTGTGCATTTAGTATTTTTCTATTTCTAATTTTTAGTCATATTTACATCTTATAAAATCATACTATTTATGTTTTTACCTTAGATGCTCTTAGACTCCCTCTCTGGATGCTCTGGTTTTTGATACTTTAAGAACCTTACCTGTCCCAGCTTCAGATTGTAGCATTCAATGATGGTGTTGGCCCATACTGGTCTCTGGGTGGGCAGAGATCAGATACTGTTTTATATTAACCAAGAAATGGATCCTAATAAAGAACTCGCAGGCATTAGACATGAGCTAGCAGCAAAATGGCCAAATTTGACCTTGAGGTTCTATTCTCTACATTTTAGAATTTTTCTTCTATCAAATAACCATCAGGAAGTAGGCAAATCTTCAAGGAAATGGTTTATTGATTTATGAGGTTTAAAAAAATAGGGCTTCCAGGGAAAAGTATCAGGATATGTGATATCATGAGAGAAGGGAAAGAGGGGGATCCAGACAGAATTTAATATCTGCTCAAAGCTGTTGCCCATCTTGTGCCACACTTCAACTCTCTTCCTCATCCCTTCTCCAGACTTCAAACTCATGGCTTTTTGGCAAGTCTGTTGACCTTGCTTCTTATTGCAAAAAACGTTTTCCCATGCAGTGACTGAGGAACAGATGGCTGTATGGATTATATTAAAAATTACTGTGCATCTGGGGCCAAAAGTATTAATGCATGACAGTTCACAACTTTGTGACTGCCTGCTTACCTCCAGGTCTTCTGTTAAGCTAATCAAGACAGCGAAGAGAAATATCTGAGAACTGGAAGATAAGAGACAGCCTGGGATTTTTTTTTCTCCTTAGAAAGAGAGAAATTTATTTTGGTGTGGGAGAAACAAAAGAGGGAAAGGCCAGAATTCTACGCGCTTGGTGGATTGAGAAAGAGGTTTGGTGGAGTGAGTTTTTTTTTTTTTTGGGGGGGGTGGGGTGGTGAATTTTTTTAGAGTGGCTAGGAAATGGAAAGAGAGATGAAGAGGTAATTTTAAGGACTCCTGTTGGATATACTTTTTTTAAAAAATATATTTATACAGTGTCTGAGTCATCTATTGATGCTTTTAACAGAAAGCACAAGTGGATTACCACAAGTGGATGTCTTTAACAAAGAGAAATTTATTCTCTCACAGTCTAGTAGGCTAGAAGTCCGAATTCAGGGTGCCAGCTCCAGGGGAAGGCTTTTTCTGTTGGCTCTGGAGGAAGGCCCTTATCATCAATCTTCCCCTGGGCTAGAAGCTTCTCACCTCAGGGATCCAAGTCCAAAGGACGCACTCTTCTCCTGGTACTACTTTCTTGGTGGTATGAGGTCCCCCTGTCTCTCTGTTCACTCCTCTCTTTTATATCCCAAAAGAGACTGGCTTAATACGCAATCTAATCTTGTAGATCTCATCAACACAAGGACCGCTAATCCATCTCATTAACATCATAGTGATAGGATTTATAACACATAGGAAAATCACATAAGGTAACAAAATGGTGGACAATCACACAATACTGGGAATCATGGCATAGCCAAATTGACAGATATTTTTGGAGGATATAATTCAATCTAAGACATACAGTTTTTTTATATATAGATTTTACACCAAGCTAGGGGAGTATGGGGACTCCTGTTAAAAACTCTAACACAGATTGAGCTGCAGGGGCATAAGCAAGTGGTCCTGTAATAACTTTGATAAGAAATGTTAAGCTGTTTTCTCAGGAATGTCAGAGTAGCTGCTGATATGCCAAACACAGTAATGAACTCTCTTCTATGCATTTTACCTAATAAAACCTATGTTGCCTCCAGCTCAACAGCTGTTTAAATCTCTTCTTTCTCTGGTATTTATTTGTTTGTTTTTTCCATTCAAAGTTTTTATACACAAGTTGTTTTGTGCCATTAGTTTTAATCCCTGCAATGTGTCAGTACTCTCTCCCTTTCCCTTTCTACCCTAGGCTCTCAACACTCATTCACTCAGTTTTCCTGTCCCTTCCTGTTTTCTCTTGTTTGCTTTTGGGCAGGTATTGCCCATTTGGTCTCATATACTTGATTGAACTAAAAAGTATGTTCATCTTGTGTATTGTAGTTTGTTTTATAGTCCTGTCTGATCTTTGGCTGAAAGGTAGACTTCGGAGGTGGCTTCAGCTCTGAGCTAGCAGGGTTTCTGGGGTCCATAGTCTTGGGGGTTCCTCCAGTCACCATCAGACTGGTTTTTTTTTCTGTGAATTTGAATTTTGCTCTACACATTTCTCTGGATGTACTTTTGACATTATTTGAAAGTCCCCTGATAAATATTTGAATGGCCTCCCGATTAGTCTTGGTTGTTAAACTTGTTTTTATTTGAATGTGACACATCATACAGACTGGACCACATGGGGCCCCATGTTTAACTGTATTCTTTCTGCTTTGCTCTCTTGCTCCTTTCCTTTATCCCCATATATAGAGAAACCAATTTTGCAGATAAGCAACCAAACTAATCAGCATTTTCTCGGCTAATTTAACTTTTATTTTTCCATAGGGCTCTTAGAAAAAACAAATAAATAAAAGATAGCGATCTCACACAATAAATTTTGCTAAAACACATATACATGTAACTGTTACAGGACACATTCATTCTAATCTTTAATACTTTTTACATCTACAACTCTAATTTATAGACATGAACACTCAACTGAGGTTCAGAATAACGACCCTGAGATACTTTATAAATCTCACTTTTGTACATACTCAAGGAAAAAAGACAACTAATATGTACATTTTTAAAAAAATAAAAGATTTTTGGCATTAAACTCAATCCCTTCTATCCCTGGACATTGTGGTTAAAGCCGTTTGCTACATACCCATTTGGCCACTGTAAAGACATAGCCTGCAACTCAAAAAAGGATCAGTCACTTATGGCCACATGCCCTGAATGTAAAAAGAAACCTCACTTTGGAGCACCAATCATTTTTGCTCTGCTTCTTTTTTCTTCTTTAAAAGATAGGACTTTATGAGCAGCATCACAGAAAAGTACATTGAGATCTCTCTGTACCCTGAGAAAGCTAAGATATCAAAGCGCAAAACCACTAGACCTTTCCCTTTCCCAGTGGAAAATTTTTCCCACAATTATCGATCTCTAGCAGGCCTTTTTTTTTTTTTTAGCAGGCCTTTAGGTCTCCTTCTCAGGTGTGTTTCCCTTCCTGTAACAGGACAAAGAGGCAGGCCTACACACTGCATTCCATTTATATGCATTATTTATAGCCAGATTTTTGCCTCCTTTAATTTCTGTTGAGAAGAAAGCTCTGACATCGAACTTCCATTTGGATGGCTTTTATCCCAGGCCACCAACTGGCAAAGCCCTGAGTCGCAAGACCTCCCCAAAACAGAGATGCCTGGGAACTTGAACAGGTACCACTCATTATTTTAGCTGTTTTCATTTGCTCCTGTTACTTAAGCAATTCTTTAAATGTGACTTTCTAGTCTCTCACTTGGTCTTTTTTCCACTGACGTACTTATCCTGATTCTTTCCTCAGGCTTTGGTTCTTGACATCTCTGTTAGAATTGATATCAACACCATGGCTTGTGTTTATGTCTCCCCCCAAACACCAGGCTCACTGGTGTGGTGAGTGGAACTCTGAGAAGCAGGGCTGAGGAGGCTGAGTCATAACTCGTCATCTCCTGTCTCCCTGCGTCTGACCAAAATGACAGAGGCTCCTCTGACTGAAGTGTCACCGGGAGACCACAGCAGAAAGGAGGGGGAGGAATTCTCCCATTTGTCTCTAACCGCTTTAAGAAAGGTCACATTTGCAGCAGTGGGAGGATGTTAGTATAGAAATCGCAATGCTGCTTCCACTCTCTTCTGTCCTTCAGGCCACAGCTTAAATGTGACCCTTTCTGAATTGGTGGAATCGTTTTGGAAAGCCACTAAAGCTAAACACATGCATCCTCTGGAACCAAGAATTTCTACTTCTACCCATATATGATATGTGTAATATATGTGGGTATTCTTGGATACAAAGTATGCACATGTTTAGCTTTATATAAGGAGGCCCTGGGTGACACAAATAGCTAAGCACTCCACTACTAGCCGAAAGGTTTGGCAGTTTGAACCCACCCAGAGGTGCCTTGGAAGACAGGCCTGGAGATCTGCTTCTGAAAGGTCACAGCCTTGAAAACCCTATGAAGTACAGTTCTACTCTGCACATGTCGGGTCACCATGAATTGGAATCAACTCAATGGTAACTAACAAGTATTTTATATATATATATATATATACACACACACACACATACATATATGGAGCCCTGGTGGCATAGTGGTTAAGACCTCAGCTGCCAGCTAAAACGTGGGCAGTTCAAATCCACCAGCCGCTCCTTGGAAACCCTGTGGGGCAGCTCTACTATGTCCTATAGGGTCACTATGGGTCAGAACCAACTTGATGACACCTAACAACAACAACGTGCGTGTGTGTGTGTGTTGTGTGAAATCCATTCATATGTTCATCAAAAGACATGTACAAGAATATTCATGACAGCATTATTTATAATAGCTAAAAACAAACTAGCTAAGTACCCATCAATGGTATAATGGTTAAATGGTGGTATATTCACACAGTAGAATACTATGGGGCAATGAGAGTGAAGGAACTACATCTTCAGACAACAATCTGGATGAATCCCACAAACATAATATTGAACAAAAGAACACAAATACAAAGAGAGCAAATACTGTATGGTTCCATTTTTATAAAATTACAAACTAGGCAAAACTAAGCTACAATGTTAGAAGTCAGGATAGGGGTTAGTGTTGTGGGTTATGACTGGAAGGGAGCATGAGGGGGTCTTCTGAGGTGCTGCTAACTTTCTATTTTTTGATCTAGATGCTGGTTATATTGAGGTGTTCAGATTGTGAATAATTTATACACTTCTCCCTTTATATGATATACTTCAATTAAAAGCTTTTTGAAAATGTGATATTCTCATTGAGGACTTTTCTGGTCACCTCACATAAAGAAACTCACCCTCCCCCATCACTTCTGCCACAAAATCACGTTTTATTTCCATCCTGGCACTTTTAGTACTTGCTGTTTCTTATTTATTTCTCCATTTTCATTATCCTTATTGTCAATATCCACCAGAATGTAAGATCCATGAGGGTAGGTATCTTGACTGTGTTGTTCAAATCTATCTCCCAGCTCACAGAATTGTACTTAACATAGTAAACTGTCTATCAATATTAGACGAGTCAACTAATTTTTCTCGTGATCCTGAAGCAAGTTACAAAGCATCTCTGTAAAACTTTCAAGCATCATTCATTTTTTATCATTCTACAAATCTTTACTGAGTCTACCTATAGAAACTACAGTAGGCATTGTGGGGGATCCAAAGATAAAATGAGGCTGCATGTCTTTATAGAAATGAAGTTAGCTCTTACAAGTAGCAATGAATTCCCAGTCTTTAGCTAGGGCTCAGGTAGAGGCAAGATCAGAACTACACATGTTTCAACTCAATGTTGATCAAATTATTTAGTATTCAATTCACTGCTTGGAGGGTTTGTTGGAAGGGATTCTGAGGCCCCATCTGAGATCAGTGGAAAAAAGAAGTCATAAAGTTTAGTGATATCTACCATTAGACAGTGAAGAGAGGGTAGTATGGTGAGTATCATGGGTTTTGCCTTCCTTGGGCTTGTGGATCTCTTATTATCAGGGGTGTCGAAGAAGTGAACCAGGGATCAGATGAAACCTGAACTCATAGATGATCTCTGAGCCTTTTCCAACCTGGGAGTCTATGAGTCCACCAATGAGTCCCAGTGCCTAATGTCTTTAAGGAACTAAATAATAGGCAGTTTTAGTTAGTCTTTTTTATCAAATGAGAGGTCATTATGTTATTTTACTGCTTAGGTTCACAAAAGTATCAGGGAGATAGAATCCCTAAAATAAAGTCTGTAAATGGGCATGAACTGGATGTGTTTCTTCACCTTGATGAGAGCAAAGGAAATGGATATAAAATAATAATAGTAGCTGACAAATCTTGAGAATCTACTATGCACCATGCAATGTGTCCAGTACATTATAACATTTTATCTTAACAGAAAACTAATGAGGTAGAAATTCTTATTCACATTTTACAGATAACAGTAATAATAGTTAATAAGCGGCTTCAAAACTTGCCCTAAGTTGCATTTGCTCGATAAATAACTCATCCGTGATTAAACCCGCATCATTTTCCAGAGCTCAGAGATATTCAGGGACTTGGTACTGCTTCTCAGACACTGCACTGCCATAAGGGCAAGGCCAGACTTACTGGTAAAGGCAAATATCCAAAGCATCTTTTCCTGCTAGCTGTTGATGTTCCCTTCCTCTGCATCAGCTCCGATCCCACAGGTAACCAGGGCCCTTATACTGTTCACCACCCCACATCCAGAAAGTTCATGGCACCTGCACCTGCCTTCCTGCACAAGGATTTGTGCCTGGACAATTGCTCTCCAGCAGTTCTCTGAAGCCCTCCCAACACCATTACTCCACCATCAGTGAGAGCAGCTGTACTTTTTTCTGTGTTACACGTTGTGGTTCTGTTAGGTTGAACCATATGAAATTATTGATAATCATTTTGATATTCATTTGGACTGACAAATATGGCACCTTCATATAACTCAAACTAATACATAAAAATTTCCTTTAACAGAGAATTCTGTGGCTAAACAATTTGGAAATCATTGCTCTGAGATTTTAATGAGCCTGATGTCTTGCTCAGCCCATTAAAATTTAATTCTTTCCTTTCTCGACCATCACTAATGAGAATGTCAATGGGTACAATCCTTCTGGAAGGCAATTTGTCAAAATATGTATTTTTTAAAGCCTCCAATTCTGCATGCCCATTGAAGCAGCAGATTTCTTTCTCAGGTTTGTTATGAGGCAATTGCCAAGGATTTAGCTACGAGAATTCTCATGTCCTTGTATGAATGTGAAAAAATGTTAATAGAAAAACTAAATGTCTAATAACAAGCGGTTGGTTAACTGACTATGGCATTTCTATATAATGCAATGAAAAATGATGTATTACCAACACAAAGAGAATTCAGTAAAATAGCAGAATATAAATTTAACAACCAATCAATCAATAGCTTTCCTATAGGTGAATACAAACCAGTTAGATGAAAGAGAAGATTCCATGTAAAATAAGAACCAAAAAAAAAATAATAAATGCCTTAGAGAAAAAAAATGCAACAATAAACGAAAAACCTATATGAGGAAAACTTTAGAGCACACTGAAAGACACAAAGTTACACTTGAACAATTGGAAAGCCTACTGTGTTCTTGGGTAAAGAAACTCATCATTATATAAATGTTAGTTTTACCAAAGTTACTCTACGCAATTTTTGTGGTTACAATAAAAATATCAACAAAATTTTTCAGAAAGAAGACGTTTACTTTAAAGTTCACATAGAATAAAGGACAGAGCCAAAAGCCAAGAAAAACAAGAGCAGTGGTGGAAAAGGGGGCATGGCCCCATCACATGTTAAAATATAGTATAAAGCCTCTATAACTAAAATAGTATAGCATTAGCATATGAGTGGACAAACAGACCAATAAGACAGAATTTCAAAATCCTGAAATAGACCCAAGTGAAATTTAGTACATCCTAAAGGTGGCATCTCAAATCACTAGGTTAGTAGGGGGTGGGAAAAATGGACTTTTAATGGTGGCATCTCAAATCACTAGGTTAGTAGGGGGTGGGAAAAATGGACTTTTAATACATGGTGTGGGACAAATGGAAACCCCGGTAGCATAGTGGTTAAGTGCTATGGCTGCTAACCAAGAGGTCAGCAGTTCGAATCCACCAGGCACTCATTGGGAACTCTATCGGGCAGTTCTACTCTGTCCTATAGGGTCGCTATGAGTCGGAATTGACTCGACGGCAGTGGGTTTTTGGTGGGACAAATGGTTAATTGTCTGAAAAAAGATAAAACTGGATTCCTACCTTATGCTATGCACCAGTTTAAACTCCAATTCAGATAGCTGCACCCTAAAAAAGGAACCATATATGGTAAGTACTGCAAGAAGACATAGGGAAATTCTTTTATGACCTAGGAATAGGGAAAGCCTTTCAAATTATGACTCAGAATCTAGAAACAATAAAAGATTGAGAAATTTTATTATATAAAAAATTTTAATGCTTTTGCATGACCACAAATATCCAATTAGTAAAAAATATTGCCAACTTATAGCATAGAGGGTTAGTCTCCCCAATACAAAGAGCTCTTAAAAATTGAGAAAAAAAAAATACCTAATAGAAAAACAGGCAAAAGATGTGCATAGGCTGTTTATAGAAAAATAAAATGTCCCATAAACACATAAACAAATGGCTAACTTCTCTCGTAATAAGAGAAATACAAACTAAAACTAAACTGGGATTATCATTCCTCACCTATCAGATTGGCAAAAGTCCAAGTATGACAACATTTTCATGTATTGCTGGTGAGAGTACAAAATGATACGGTCCCTATGGAAAAGGATTGTAATCATTATGTTGTTTTGTGTTGGTAGAGATTTATACCTTGAAGATAAATCTCCAATTCAAAACATGAACATAAGAATTTTCGTCATGACCTTATTTGTAATTGCATGTTGGCAACAAGCCAACTATTCACCAGTAGGGTACCTGGTGAATAAACTATGATACAATCACACAGTGGAATGCAAATAGTTTTAAAAAGAATGAGGAAGATATCTATATGTTGATGTGAAGCAATCTCCATGATATATTGAGGAAAAAAAGAGAGTATACAACAGTGCATATAGTATGCTGCTATGTTGTTTCAAAAAGGTGGAGAATAAAAACATGTATGCATATTTGCTAAAGAAATACTGCCAGGATAAACTAAAAGCTGATAAAGATAGTAACCTATAGAGGTGGGAGATGAGGAGGAACAAGGAAGAGAGTGGAGAAAATGGGAATGGAAGTGAGACTTTTCTGACTATAAATTTTGACTTTTGAATCACGCATGTGTGTTACTTACTTAAACAAATTAAATCCCAAAAGAAAAAAAGACTAATCTGATGATAAACTGAAACAAATGAATCTGATATCCTCTTTTGCGAAGTGCCTGTTAAAATCTATTGCCCATTGAAGTTTTTATTGGGCTGTCTGTAATTTCCTAATTTGTAAGAAAATATGAGCACTTTATATATTCTGGGAATGAGTCCTTGGTTGACATGTGCCATCGTAAATATCTTCTCCCAGATTCTGGCTTGCTTTTTCACTCTGCCTCTGGTTGGTTAGTTTGTTTGTTTGATGAACATAAGTTCTTGATTTTAGTAAAGTCCAATTTTATCAGTCTTTTCCGTTTGGCTAAGTGCTTCCTGTTATCTTTTTAAGAAATCTTTGCCCACTGCAAAGTCTAAAGGATATGCTCCTATGTTTCCTTCCAAAAGCTTTGTTGTTTTACCATTCACATTTAAATCAGCAATGCATTTGCATTTTATTAATTTTTATTGTGCTTTAAGTGAAAGTTTACAAATCAAGTCAGTCTCTCACACAAAAACCCATATACACCTTGCTACACACTCCCAATTACTCTCCCCCTAAAGAGGCAGCCCCGCTCTCTCCTTCCACTCTCTCTTTTCATGTCCATTTCGCCACCTTCTAACCCCCTCCACCCTCTCATCTCCCGTCCAGGCAGGAGATGCCAACATAGTCTCAAGTATCCACCTGATCCAAGAAGCTCACTCCTCGCCAGCATCCCTCTCCAACCCATTGTCCAGTCTAATCCATGTGTGAAGAGTTGGCTTTGGGAATAATTCCTGTCCTTGGCCAACAGAAGGTCTAGGGGCCATGACTATGGGGGTCCTTCCAGTCTCAGTCAGACCATTAAGTCTGGTCTTTTTATGAGAATTTGGGGTCTGCATCCCACTGCTCTCCTGCTCCTCAGGGGTTCTCTGTTGTGTTCCCTGTGAGGGCAGTCATTGGTTGTAGCTGGGCACCCTCTAGTTCTTCCGGTCTCAGGATGATGTAGTCTCTGGTTCACGTGGCCCTTTCTGTCTCTTGGGCTCATAATCACCTTGTGTCCTTGGCGTTCTTCATTCTCCTTTGATCCAGGTGGGTTGAGACCAATTGATGCATCTTAGATGGCTGCTTGCTAGCATTTAAGACCCCAGATGCCACTCTTCAAAGTGGGATGCAGAATGTTTTCTTAATAGATTTTATTATGCCAATTGACTTAGCATCTGGATTTTTTTGAATATAGTATGAGAAAGGATCAAGATACATATTTTTAACCTATGGATATCCAATTGACGCAGGAACATTTATTAGTAAAATCATCTGTTATTCCCACTGCACTGCAGGGCCACCTTTGTCGTATGTCAGGTGACTATATATGTACGGGTTTGTTTCTATCTTTGCACCAATCACACTCTTAACTTGTATTTTTACAAAATCTACATAAATGAAATTAGTTGACTCTGTTTACTACATCTCTGGAAGACAGCTGAATGGGATTTTGATTAGATTTGGAGAACGTGGCTATGGAGTGCATAGTACCCTACATAATATAGCATCCAACCAGTGGACCCACTGGAGGTGTGAAAGAGAAGGAGATATGGGAATGGGCCATGACCATGAGATCTACTGGTAATATCATATACTACTCCATCCAGAAATTACCAGAGATATGAAATGGTATGCTAAAACACAGCTGAAACACTACTCAGAGGCGATACCTTGCAAGGATGGGGTGCCACCCTCCAGGACGCAGTATACACACTGAATTAGAGATCTCTCTATGGTGCTATGTCTCCAGTAGGAAGAATCCACATGTCTAGGAGCCAAGAGGTAGTAGCAGGAGTGGCCACACTTAACATCGTTTGCTATAACCTACTAGAGGACTTTGTGCATCCTGTCCCCACAACTGATTCATTTTCCAGATCTCACTGCAACCTCAGCCCTACATCTACAAGAGTCAGGTTCTTGTAGCAAGCTGGTCATAACAATGAAAGAATTTCAGTCTGTGACTCCCTAAGCATAAAACTCTGAGTTTGATTTTACAGGCTGCTGAACTGTAATTTCAATTCCATTTGCAGTCTTGCCAGAAATCTTAGGTAAAAATCTGGCATTTATCAGAAAAGAGTCCACTTAACAGAGGCCCTGTATTCAAGATACCAGTAAATGGATGTCATTCTAAGAGTGGCTGGGATACTGGGGATTTATGTGTAGAGACCTTGGACTCCAACACCCCAAGAACAGCTGTCCAAAGGCATAAATAAATAGAATGTATCATGTTTAGAATCTCAGCTGTGAAGTTGAATGTGTTTAGATGCTCCTTATGCTAGTGTGTGAATAGTGTCAGGTAGATACATACATACATACCAGCTGTACCTCATACACAAAGAAGGTATGTAAAACAGCTGAGAAAGTTGACAGGCATCCTCAAATCTGTAGGTTCCTCAAGCCACTTATATCAGAATCTATCAGTCAGTGAGTCTCTGTGGGATCAGGGAACCACATTATACTAATGCTAGTATAGTATAGTTAGTCCCTAACTGTTTCACTGTCTTCTGCTAGGTAAATGCTTATTGAATGAATTATGGCTGTGAATTTGATCACCAGCATGTAGTCTATGGGAACATTCATCAGACTTTCAACTGGTGGCAATGGTAGGATTACCCTTATTGTCAGGTCTTTAGAAGTGGAGCAAGGCACATAGGAAGAAAGAACTTGTTACCCTGAGGTTTCATGGTGCTATTCACTCTAATTCATGGCTGCAAAGATCAGAGAGATATGGATTATGATGATTAAGATTGTGTGTCAACTTGGCTGGGCCATGATTCCCAGTGTTTTGGCAGTCGTATAATGTTGTGATCATTTCCCTGTTGAAATTCAATATGTGATCAACCCCATAATGGGAGCTGCTGTAAGTAGCCAATCAGTTAAAAGGGAGTTTCCTTGGGTGTGTGGACTGCATCGAATATAAGCAGACATTCTGACAGGGATCAGGGGCTTTTTCTCACACTGGACCTTGCGGCTGGCTCCTGTTCATCTGGCCTCTGGTTCTTGGGACTTGAGCCAGCTTACCTGTGTTCTTGCCTGTCTATTTTGGGATTCATCGATCTTCACAGCCTGTGAGTAAGTGCTCTGCTCTCTGACCTACGAGTCTTGGGTTTGCCAGCCCCTGTGGCTATGAGAATACACAGAAGCCTGTATCCTGACCCAAAGACTTGGAATGTTCCAGCCTCTATAACCGCGTGAGCCATTTCCTTGATACAAATCTCTATGTGTCTATGTATATATTTATACGATTTACTGGTTTTACTTCTCTAGAGAACCCAGCCTAAGGCATTTGGTCTAGTGTTGCTATAACAGAAATACCACAAGTAGATGGCTTTAACAAAGGGAAATTTGTTCGCTCACAGTCTAGTAGGCTAGAAGTCCAAATTCAAGGCACCAGCTCCAGGGGAAGGCTTTCTCTCCCCGTTGGCCTTGGGGGCAGGTTCCTTGTCATCAATCTTCCCTTGGTCTAGGAGCTTCTCTGCACAGGAGCCTCAGGTCCAAAGGATGTGCTCTGCCCTCCATGCTGCTTTCTTGGTGGTGTAATGTCCCCCATGTCTCTCCGCTTGCTTCTCTTTTATATCTCAAAAGGCTGAAGACACAATCCAATCTTGTGGATTGAGTCCTACCTCATTAACATAACTGCCACTAGTCCCATCTCATCAACATCATAGATATAAGATTTGCAACACATAGGAAAATCACATCAGATGACAGAATGGTGGACAATCACACAAGACTGGGAATCATGGCCTAGCCAAATTGATACACATATTTTTGGGGGACACAAATAAATCCATGACATGGGTCATGGTACTGTATTTGGGCTACAGCTTTTGCTTACCTTCAGCCATTGTATCAGTCAGGGGTCAGTTTTAGAAAACAGAAATCACTTTGGCTATTTTAAGCAGGAAGGTATTTAGGAAATGCAGAGAACAGAATGCACATAAAATACTGGAAGGGCTGGAGAAGCAAATTTGAAGCTGATTCTTCAGGAATGGCTCCCAGAACAGCACCACAGAACTTGCCTGCTAAGGGACCAGCTATCCCTGCCATAATCCTGAAGATGAAGAATCAAGAAGCCATCACTGGGACTGTTAGCTCCATAAACTCACAGACTAAATAGCAATGCAGGGATCAGGGTGCACCACCACTGTAGTTGTTGCCTTCAGAATTACCCTGCTCCCCCTTGATTTGCATCAACAAAAACTTCATGACCAGCACTGTGGCCACTGACCCACATAAAGCTAGTGACCGGATATCGCAATGTTACTTCGGAGAGCCCAACCCCTTCACACCATGCTTGCCTGCAGGGAACAGAAGCAGCAATGGTGTTCTTCCATGCGCACTTCTGTCTTCTAAATGACCTGCAAGTGTATATGACTGGCAAAACTTAAATCACATCTAGAATCTTAACTTCTAAAGGAGTCAGGAGACACGGTTTTTTTTTTTTTTTTTTGGCGTCCCAGCCTTTATGGTGTAGGAAGGCATACTAGAAGAAAGGGGAATGGATGCTAGCACTAATCCATCCTATACCTTAGCCAGCTTGCTCTGTCTCTGGAGAAAAAAAAGGTCAGTGAGTTGTAAAAGCAACAGGGTGAAGGCATTTCCTGGCTTACAAACGGTAGAAATAGAACCACAAAATTCAAGACAGAGACACACAGCCCAATGGAGCATCCAGGCCACCTGACAGGGAGAATTTTCTTTTCCCCCCTCCCTGTCTTTTTTGAATCCCTATCAAATGCTGCCCTCTGATGTTTATGGGATAAACTACTTTTAAGAACTATTGAAACAAAACCTGGTGAGAGAATACATCTATCTAGCTTAGTTTTCTGGGGTGAATAGCTATGTCTGACCCTCCTGGAAAGCAGGAAAAATCACTGACCTAGACATTGAGACTAGTCTCAAGTGACATGGCTAACTGACATCTAGATCAAGTTTTGCAGAAATGTTATTGACTCAGACCTCCAGGCATAGGCTGTTTTATTTTTCCATAATTAGTGTAAAAAATTTAGTGTGGGGAAGCTGTAAGCATTCCTGTGGTGTATAAAATGTTCAGAAAAGCAGATAATTAAATTATGCCTCATTTGTAAAAATTGTGGAGCCAACTGAAGACTTCCAACAGAACTGTTTAATTTATTGTCAATATTGATTTGAATTTTCTTTGTAAACTATCTTCATTTATAGTGATTAGGATGACACTGATATCACTGACTCAAAATTTTATGTGCCAGTAGAGAATAAGTTCATATCAACTGGGGCTGGATCAAGGCGTGTGAGAGCCTAAACACTGGTAATCTGTGGTGCCCCCTCCTCTGCTGACTCACGCATTTGAATGGGATATATGAGTTAATATACACGTATATATATGTGTATGTGTGTGTGTATCTTAGCTATCCATGATGTAACTTCCTTTTAAATGTGACTATTGCATTAGCAATTAAATGCAAAATTAGCATATGCCATTTTAGCAGAATGAGATAAATTGAATTACAAAATTTTTAGTAGATGTGGGGCATCAAGGTTTTTACTATATACCACATATATTCTACAAAAAAAAGAATATTCTACAACAAAGAAAATGAGTCAGTGAACATAGTTGATTCAACAATCAATGTAAAATTCTGTTGATTTCCCACAAGAAAAAATTGACTTTCACCAATTTTGCTTTAAAAGGCTCATACTTCAATTCTGATGCTTGTTTCATAATAAATGCTGTAATTATAAATGAACAAATGAAAAGATGTCATAAAAGAAAATATAATGATCAGAAAACAAATATTACAAATTACTATATTTTATTTTTAAATGTATCTTTCATCTCTAACATGCTATGATTAAAAATATTTCTTTCTATTCTTTGCTCTTACAAAGTCTTCAATGATTTTGTCACAGTTAAGCTGCTGAATAATATCTACTTCTATACGTAACAAGGATAATGAATTGAGCCTTTCTTGAATCATTATTGTGCGCTCACTTTTTCTTGTGTCACGCCTGCTTGGCATCTATGGGTCTTTACTTTGGACCATTGGTGCTCCTGTTTTTTTGATGTCCTAAGCACATGCTTACCTTGCTTATTGGGTGATCCATCCCTGATAATAGCAAAAGAAAGCTTTCTGAATAAAGTATTGCTTAGTGCAACCAAGAAAGGAAGGCCAGTATGTTTCAAATAATTAAATTCACAACTATCAATAGAGATTCAAAACACCTGGCAGAAACATGGATTAAGTGATAAAATTCATGGAACAGCGGATGTTCCTTGAACAAGCCAAGCATGCTCCTGCCTCAGTGCCCTTACCTTTTCCCCTGCCTGGAAAGCTCTTTCCCCTGATAATCCCATCCATAGGCGTGTGGGCCTCTCTTATCTTACTTCCAAGCTGATAAAACGTGAGAACCCAAGGTCCATTCTCACAAAAGGTAAGTACTAGCCATCTCATTGTCATTCCTCTCCTTCCCTCATGGCCTTTTTGTGGTAAACCTGGAACTATGGTTTGTAATCTCTGGATGGATGGATGTGAGTTAGATTAGATCTCCCTTTAGACAATTCTATTGGGCTTGAGGGTCAAAAGCCCATTTATCAATCAAGTGTTACTTTGTTTTCCATTGCTAACGTTCCTTGAGTATATGCCTTCCTTGGTTATACTCTTTGGCAGGATTTAAATATTCATGGTTCTCTGGACAAAATAATTTTAAATATCACCCCAATCTCACTTTAGTTTTTAATTGGATCCAGGCTAAAGATGCCAAGTACAGTAAGATCGGACCAAAGGCCATCATAGCTGGAGTGGTTGTACTCTTCGGAGAACTATCTCCACCCCAAGACCAGTTTCTGGGGAGCTGTAAATATTTGGGAACTCTCTGACAAACAGAAGAAGCCATTCAAGTTTGAGGCTAGAGCAGTAACTAAAATACAAGCTGGAATACTTAGCAGAAACCACTTCTTATGTTCATGCAGATAAACCTTCAACTTCCAGGTGCCTGAGCTGGTACTAAGTAAAGACATTTTGCAAACAAGACCAGCAGAGATCAGAAAGGTTCCCCTCTGCATAGCCAGAGGGACATGCATTTCACTCTTCCCACTCCTGTTTACTTTCCCACTGGGGAGGAGATGGACTCATCCTCAAGATGCAGGGATGAAAGGCTACAGAAAACAACAAGCTTGGAGTTCTGTGTGGGGTCAAGGCTGTGTGTAACCAGTCATTAGGGGGCCTTAATCTGCTGATTATACTTCAAGGCTTTGGAATTTGACTTAAGGGATGTGATCCTGCTGGGTTCACAGAAGAAATTCCCAGGGGCTAGAGGTGAGGTTTAGTCTCAAAAGTGAGATCATAGATGGAGAAACACTTAGAAAAGGGTCTGTAGTGTTGTTGTTATGATAATGACAATAATAAACCAACCACAAGGATCCTCCTAAGATTGTGAAATTCCACATGTTGAGTAATTTAGTCAGTATAATAAAATTGTGTGGCTTTGAGAGCTAAATAAATGCAGAGAAACAATTTCAATGGTCACAAACAAGATATAGGTTAAATAAATTTTTTTAATCCCTACAGTAGAATAATATGCAGCCACCAAAAAACTATGTAGTAAAAACACATTGCTATCGGGCATATAATTGGTAGTACCTCTGTGGAGGACAAATTGGCACCACCTATCAAAATTCCAAATGCATATAACTCTAATCCAGCCAGCCCTACCTAACATTTAAGATCCTGGGGGTATCACTGGAGTTATTTCATCAGATGGCTATGCTGAGTACTCCTGAATTCCATATTGTTGATAACCTGCTGGGATTGTCTCAAAAAAAAAAACAAAAAAAAAAAAACCAAAGCACTGGACCAGCCTCTCTGAACTGAGGGAGTTTTGTTTCAAACAGTGTACTCTCACAGAACTTCCAAAAAAAAAAAAAAAAAAAACTGTTGCTGTCGTGTCAATTCTGACTCATAGCCACCTATAAGACAGGGTAAAACTGCCCCATAGGGTTTCCAATGCTGTAATCTTTACAGAAGCAGACTGCCACATCTTTCTCCTGAAGAGCAGCTGGTGGGTTCAAACCACCGACCTTTCGGTTTGCTGCCAAGAGTTCAATAACTGCACCATTAGGGCTACACTAGAAGTTCCTACCCATTGCTGTCAAGTCAATTCTGACTCATAGGGACCCTAAAGTGCAGAGTAGAACTGCCCCATAGGGCTTCCAAGGAGCACCTGGTTGATTCAAACTGCCGACCCTTTGGTTACCAGCCGAGCTCTTATTAACTACTGTGCCACCAAGGCTCAAACAAGTCACCAGGACTCTGAGAAGTCTCTAAAAAAAACCTGTTGCTGTGGAGTCAATTCCGACTCACAACAGCCCTATAGGACGGAGTATAACTGCCCTATAGGGTTTCCAAGGAGCAGCTGGTGGATTCAAACTGCCAACATTTTGGTTAGCAGCCTAAGCTCTTAATCACTGTGCAACTAGGGCTCCAAGAAGTCTCTGGAGGGGTTTCAATGTTGTACAAGGGACTTTACTGACCCAAAGAATATACAAACTTGAAAAGGCTTTGGTTTTAAGTCCACTTCGTTCATTATTTTATTTAACAAACATTTACTGAGTGCCGAATATGTCCCAGAGACAATTCTAGGTGCAGGAGCCCAGCAGAGAATAAAACAAATATCCCTCCTCTCTCGTGGAGTTTGTATCCTAATGATAATAAATAATTAACATGAGTAAATTATGTAGTATGTTGCTGTTGTTGTTAGGTGTCGTCTCTTTGAAGGTCTTTCTTTTTCACTGACCCTCTACCAAGCATGATGTTCTTCTCCAGGAACTGGTCTCCGCTGATAGCATGTCCAAAGTACACGAGACGAAGTCTCGTTATCTTCGCTTCTAATGAGCATTCTGGCTGTACTTCTTCCAGGACAGATTTGTTCATTCTTCTGGCAGTCTATGGTATGTTCAACACTCTGGCAACACCGTAATTCAAATATGTCAGTTCCTCTTTGGTCTTTTTTATTCATTGTCCAGCTTTCACATGGATATGAGGCAACTGAAAACATCATGACTTGGGTCAGGTGTACCTTAGTCCTTAAAGTGACATCTTTGCTTTTGAACATTTTAAACAGGTCTTTTGCAGCAGATTTGCCCAATACAGTGTTGTTGCTGTGTGCTGTCGAGTTTGACTCATAGCGACCCTATAGAACAGAGTAGAACTGCCCCATACAGTTTCCAAGAAGCACCTGGTGGATTCTAACTGCTGACCTTTTGGTTAGCAGCTGTAGCTCTTACCCACTACGCCACCAGGGTTTCCACCCAATACTTCGTTTGATTTCTTAACTGCTGCTCCCATGGTCATTGACTGTGGATCCAGGAAAAATGAAATCCTTGACAACTTCAATCTTTTCTCCATTTATCATGACGTTGCTAATTGGTCCAGTTGTGAGGATTTTTGTTTTCTTTTTGTTGAGGTGTAATCCATACTGAAGGCTGTGGTCTTTGATCTTCATCAGCAAGTGCTTCAATCCCTCTTCACTTTCAGCAAGCAAGGTTGTGTCATCTGCCTACAGCAGGTTAATAAGTCTTCCTCCAATCCCGATGCCACGTTCTTCTTCATATAGTCCAGTTTCTCAGGTTATTTGCACAGCATACAGATTGAATAAGTATGGTGAAAGAATTCAACCCTGATGCACACCCTTCTTTAAACCACACTGTATCCCCTTGTTCTGTTCGAACAACTGCCTCTTGGTCTATGTACAGGTTTCTCACGAGTACTATTAAGTGTTCTGAGTTCTCATCCTTCACAATGTTATCCATAAATTATTATGATCCATAGAGTCAAATGCCTTAGCATAGTCAATAAAACACAGGTAAACATCTTTCTGGTATTCTCTGCTTTCAGCCAGGATCCATCTGACATCAGCAATCATATCCCTTGTTCCATGTCCTCTTCTGAACCTGGATTGAATTTCTGGCAGTTCCCTGTCTATGTACTGCTGGAATCATTTTTGCATTATCTTCAGCAAAATTTTATTTCTGTGTAATATTAATATTTTTTGATAATTTCCCATTCTGTTGGATCACGTTTTTGGGGGATGGGCACAAATATGGATCTCTTCCAGTCAGCAAGCCAGGTAACTGTCTTCCAAATTTCTTAGCATAGATGAGTAAGTACCTCCAGTGCTGCATCCATTGATTGAAACATCTCAATTGGTATTAATTCCTGGATCCCTGTTTTTTACCAATGCCTTCAGTGCAGCTTGGACTTCTTTCTTCAGTACCATCAGCTCTTGATCATATGCTACCTCCTGAAATGGCTGAATGTCGACCAATTCTTTTAGGTAGTGACTTTGTGTATTCCTGCCATCTTCTTTTGATGCTTCCTGCTTTAATATTTTCCCCATAGAATCCTTCAATAATGCAACTTGAGGCCTGAATTTTTCTTCAGCTTTTTCAGCTTGAGAAAAGGTAAGCGTGTTCATCCCTTTTGGTTTTCTATCTTCAAGTCTTTGCACATTTCATTATAATACTTTGTCTTCTCAGGCTGCCCTTTGAAATCTTCTGTTCGGCTCTTTTACTTCATCATTTCTTCTTTTGCTTTAGTTACTCGATGTTCAAGAGCAAGTTTTAGAGTCTTTTCTGACATCCATTTTGGTCTTTTCTTTCTTTCCTATCTTTTTAATGACCTCTTGCTTTC
Source organism: Loxodonta africana (assembly GCF_030014295.1). Lineage (NCBI taxonomy): Eukaryota > Metazoa > Chordata > Mammalia > Proboscidea > Elephantidae > Loxodonta > Loxodonta africana. Next base: position 55,947,598 of record NC_087357.1, on the reverse strand, counting down.
TTCATGTGTGATGTCCTTGATGTCATCCCACAACTCGTCTGGTCTTTGGTCATGAATGTTCAATGCATCAAATCTATTCTTGAGATGGTCTCTAAATTCAGTGGGATAAACTCAAGGTCATACTTTGGCTCTCATGGACTTGTTCTAATTTTCTTCAGCTTCAACTTGATATGAGCAATGGATGGTCTGTTCCACAGCTTGCTCCTAGCCTTGTTCTGACTGATGATGTTGAGATTTTCCATTTTCTCTTTCCACAGATGTAGTCAATTTGATTCCCGTGTATTCCTTCTGGTGAGGTTCACATGTACAGATACCGTTTATGTTGCTGAAAAAAGGCAGTGGCAATGAAGAAATTGTTCGTCTTGCAAAATTCTGTCATGCAATCTCCAGCATCATTTTTATCACCAAAGCCTTATTTTCCAACTACAAACCCTTCTTGTTTCCAACTTTTGCATTCCAATTGCCAGTAATTACCAATGCATCTTGATTGCATGTTTGACCCATTTCAGACTCCATAAGTTTGTAAAAAACACTCAATTTCTTCATCTTTGGCCTTAGTATTTGGTGCGTAAATTTGAGTAATAGTTATATTAACTGGTCTTCCTTGTAGATGTTTGGATATTATCCTATCAATGACAGCATTGTACTTCAAGATAGATCTTGAAATGTTTTTTGATGATGAACACAATGCCACTCCTCATCAATATGTCATTCCCAGCATAGTAGACCATATGATTATCTGATTCAAAATGGCCCATACCAGTCCAGTTCAGCTCATTAATGCCTAGGATATCGATGTTCATGCATTCCATTTCATTTTTGACAACTTCCAACTTTCCTAGGTTCATACTTTGTACATTCCATGTTCCAATTATTAATGGATGTTTGCAGCTGTTTCTTTTCATTTTGAGTCATGCTACAACAGCAACACACAAGCTACCACAGTATGACAAATTGACAGACACATGGTGGGTATAGTACATACAATGTGTTGTGCCTTTTATATCTTTCACTCAACAGGATGCTTTTGAGATTCATCTATACTAAGATAAATAGTTCATTTACTTTCATTGAGCCTTCCATTGTATGAAATGAATACACGTATTTAGTTCATTCTTTCATCCATTGATGGAAATTTGTTTTTTGTCCCCCCGAATATCTTAAAGTTGTTTTGATCAATTGTATTCTAATAGCAATTACAATGATCATACAATCCAGAAATTTTAAATACTTAAAGCATATGGTCACAGGGCATTTTAAAAGTTCAGTCTCAATTTATATACATAATGTTGAACCAGGGAATTATGATAAGGTGATAAATAAAAGGTCTTCAAGCATGTATTACATTAGGAGAAAATTCTATGAAGGGAGTGGAATAGAAAAGAATGAGAAATTTTCCAAATTTCCAAATGTTAGTTTGTTACACTACAGTATTTAAAGTCCATGAGATACATTTAAAGAATGTGACTTCTTTTCAAATGTCAATATTTACAATACACTAGAAATTTAATCCTTTACAACTCTTTCAAAGTTATGAAATTTTACATATCAATTTTAAACTGTGGATTTGAAAAGTAGAAAAATTTGAGGATGCTTAGAGATTGATTTTAATTGGTCTGGGGTAGGCGAGAATAAAAATGTTCTATAAAGCTCCCAGAAGATAGTGGTCTCTGTCAGTGGAGTGTTAGACAAGGACTAGAAAAAATGAAAGCTGCGTTGTTTACCATTTTCTTGGAGTGTTAGTCTTCTGGCAATTAACTACCTGCAAGGTTTATAAAAATACCAAATCAACAAGGCCTTATAGATATAGAATATCTACTATAGCACAAACATGTATGCTGATGCGTACTTCCAATGCTGAAGTGCTGTTATCTGCAAGACATCGTGCCAGCTGTTATAAGTAAATGAAATTACCTCCGCTGTAGGTAGTTCCAGGCCGGGAACACCAAACCACACAGGAGGTGTGGTGACAAATAAAATCCACAGATGAGAGTAATTCAATTATTTATTAACTGGCAATTTTCCCTGGGCTCATGTTGGTCTTTTTTTACAGCAACAGTTCTTTTTGCTTACTGTCTAAAATCTACATTTTTATTTTTCTGCTTCCTTGTTTCTTCTTCATTCTCTATTGGTGCCTTACCTTTTTTTTCATTCTTGTTTCTTTTGATTCAGTTTAGTGATGAAAGAGGGAACTAGGATTTGAGTTCTAAGCTAAATTTCACAATTTACTAACCATGTGACCTAACAAATAGTAGTCTGTAAAATAGGAGTTGCCCTGTTGTATTGAGCTGAATGATGGTCCCCAGTAGGATATGTTCCTGTCCTAATCCCCAGGGCCTGTGAATATTACCCAATATGGCAAAAGAGTATTACCTTACATGACAAAAGATGTGATTAAGGATCTGAAGTGGAGTAGTTTATCCTGCGTTATCCTTGGGCCTACATGCAATCAAGGCAGAGGAAGTTTTGAGACACATACGGAGAGAAGGGGACGTAAAGGTGGAGCAAAGAGATGTGACCACAAGCCAAGGAGTGCTGCAGAAGCTGGAAAAGGCAAGAAACTATTCTCCTCTAGTGCCTCTGCAGGGAGTGTGGCTCTGAAGGCATCTTAACTTTGAACTTCTAGCTCCAGAATTGAGAGAACTTCTGTCATCTTAAATTGCCAAGTTTGTGGTATTTTATTACAGCAGCCACAGGAAACAATGCAGCCTGTTTATCTCCCAAGACAAAGGATAAGCTAAGAAATGTGCAAGTACTTTGTAAAATGTGACCTACTGGTCACTTTCTACAAGGACCTCTAAAACCATGCAAATAGCTGCCTTTATGGATTAGTCTTCATGGAAAAGACTTCAGAGGAGCTCCTGGGATTGTGCTGTCTCAACTGTATGCCCTCCCCTTAATTCTTTTCTCCCCATATACTTTAGTATTTCTTTGGGTGGTGCTGTGGATATTGCTAATGGTAGCAGCTCCAAAGAGACTGAGTTAGAACTACCTTAACTATGTCTCTTGAATATTGCTAACAATTACTCTTCTGTTTATTCTCAGATTGTATGTTAGTACAGGACTTAGGGCAGGTTTTCTCAACAGCAGCAAGGTCAACATTTTGGACTGGATAATTCTTTGTTGTAGGGACTACCCTGCATATTGTATTATGTTTAATAGCATCCTTGAGAAAGATGCCACTATCACTACATGCCAGTAGCATCCCCCAGTAGTAACAATTAAAAATGTTTCAAGACAAATGCCAAATGCCATGAGGGGCAAAACTGCCCACCTCGCCCCACTCCCAGGTTGAGAACCACTGATTTAGAGGATGACAAGACTCCCCAGAGACTTGGTATGGTTCTACTCCTAGCAGATAACCTCACTCAGTTCTTACATGAAGACCTATCCTAGATTTAACAGAGGGGTAGGAGCTCGCTGGTTGATCATTAAATTGGTCTTTTTGATGGTTACACATCAGTGTTTTTCAAATTGTGGTCAATATTCCATTTGCAACAGAATCACTTGGGGTTCTTTTTGACTTACTGAGAGACACACAGGGATTTACATTTTACATGTTTTGCAGATGATTCTTACTCAAACTTCAGTTTGATTAAAAACTGGTTTTGATGAATCTCAGACTCCAGGCAGATGTAATTCTTCATTCTGCTCTCCTGGTTCCGGAATATGATCTGGTTCCAATTCAATCCTGCACACTTACTTCTAACTGAACACCCGATTATGGATACTACAACCCAGCGTCTGCCTATACTGACATCTTAGGTCCTATATCCACACTCACATTACTGATGTCTCACCTGTCTGTCCCCATTAATACTGACCAAGAAAAAAAGATTCGAATTAGTAGAATCAGAACTCAAAGACAGGGCAATCACTATCAACCAACAAACTAGAGAGTTTAGATGTTGTTGTTGTTGTTAGGTGCCGTCGAGTCAGTTCCGACTCATAGCAACCCTCTGCACAACAGAACGAAACACTGCCTGGTCCTGCGCCATCCTTAAAATCGTTGTTATGCTTGAGCTCATCGTTGCAGCCACTGTGTCCATCCACCTTGTTGAGGGTCTTCCTCTTTTCCGCTGACCCTGTACTCTGCCAAGCATGATGTCTTTCTCCAGGGACTGATCCCTCCTGACAACATGTCCAAAGTATGTAAGACGCAGTCTCACCATCCTTGCCTCTAAGGAGCATTCTGGCCACATTTCTTCCAAGACAGATTTGTTTGTTCTTTTGGCAGTCCATGGTATATATTCAATATTCTTCGCCAACACCACAATTCAAAGACGTCAACTCTTCTCCGGTCTTCCTTATTCATTGTCCAGCTTTCACATGCATATGATGGGATTGAAAATACCATGGCTTGGGTCAGGTGCACCTTAGTCTTCAGGGTGACATCCTTGCTCTTCAACACTTTGAAGAGGTCCTTTGCAGCAGATTTGCCCAATGCAATGTGTCTTTTGATTTCTTGACTGCTGCTTCCGTGGCTGTTGATTGTGGATTCAAGTAAAATGAAATCCTTCACAACTTCAATCTTTTCTCTATCATGATGTTGCTCACTGGTCTGGTTCTGAGGATTTTTGTTTTATGTTGAGGTGTAATCCATATTGAAGGCTGTGGTCTTTGATCTCCATTAGTAAGTGCTTTAAGTCCTCTTCACTTTCAGCAAGCAAGGTTGTGTCATCTGCATAACGCAGGTTGTTAATAAGTCTTCCTCCAATCTTGATATCCCATTCTTCTTCATATAGTCCAGCTTCTCGGATTATTTGTTCAGCATACAGATTAAATAGGTATGGTGAAAGAATACAACCCTGACGCACACATTTCCTGACTTTAAACCAATCAGTATCCCCTTGTTCTGTCCGAACAACTGCCTCTTGATTTATATAAAGGTTCCTCATGAGAACAATTAAGTGTTCTGGAATTCCCATTCTTTGCAGTGCTTTCCATAGTTTGTTATGATCCACACAGTCAAATGCCTTTGCATAATCAATAAAACACAGGTAAACATCCTTCTGGTATTCTCTGCTTTCAGCCAGGATCCATCTGACATCAGCAATGATATCCCTGGTTCCATGTCCTCTTCTGAAACTGGCCTGAATTTCTGGCAGTTCCCTGTCGATATACTGCTGCAGCCATTTTTGAATGATCTTCAGCAGAATTTTGCTTGCGTGTGATATTAATGGTATTGTTCTATAATTTCCACATTCGGTTGGATCACCTTTCTTGGGAATAGACATAAATAAGGATCTCTTTCAGTCAGTTGGCCAGCAAGCTGTCTTCCATATTTCTTGGCATAGACAAGTGAGCACCTCCAGCACTGCATCTGTTTGTTGAAACATCTCAATCGATATTCCATCAATTCCCGGAGCCTTGTTTTTTGCCAATGCCTTCAGAGCAGCTTGGACTTCTCCCTTCAGTACCATAGGTTCCTGATCATATGCCACCTCTTGAAATGGTTGAATATCGACTAATTCTTTTTGGAATAATGACTCTGTGTATTCCTTCCATCTTCTTTTGATGCTTCCTACATCGTTTAATATTTTTCCCATGGAATCCTTCACTATTGCAACTTGACGCTTGAATTTTTTCTTCAGTTCTTTCAGCTTGAGAAATGCCGAGCGTGTTCTTCCTTTTTCGTTTTCCATCTCAAACTCTTTGCACGTCATTATAATACTTTACTTTGTCTTCTCGCAAGGCCCTTTGAAATCTTCTGTTCAGTTCTTTTACTTCATCAATTCTTCCTTTTGCTTTAGCTGCTCGACACTCAACAGCAAGTTTCAGAGTCTCCTCTGACATCCATCTTGGTCTTTTCTTTCTTTCCTGTCTTTTCAGTGACCTCTTGCTTTCTTCGTGGATGATGTCCTTGATGTCATTCCACAACTTGTTGGTCTGCGGTCACTAGTGTTCAATGGGTCAAATCTATTCTTCAGATGGTCTCTAAATTCAGGTGGGATATACTCATGGTCATATTTTAGCTCTCGTGGGCTTGCTCTGATTTTCTTCAGTTTCAACTTGAACTTGCATATGAGCAATTGATAGTCTGTTCCACAGTCGGCCCCTGGCCTTGCTCTGACTGATGATATTAAGCTTTTCCATTGTCTCTTTCCACAGATGTAGTCAGTTTGATTTCTGTGTGTTCCATCCGGTGAGGTCCATGTGTAGAGTCGCCATTTATGTTGGTGAAAGAAGGTATTTGCAATGAAGAAGTCATTGGTCTTGCAAAATTCTATCATTCGATCTCCAGCATTGTTTCTATCACCAAGGCCATAGTTTCCAACTACTGATCCTTCTTCGTTTCCAACTTTTGCATTCCAATCACCAGTAATCATCAATGCATCTTGATTGCACGTTCGATCAATTTCAGACTGCAGCTGCTGATAAAAATCTCGAATTTCTCATCTTTGGCCTTAGTGGTTGGTGCATAAATTTGAATAATAGTTGTATTAACTGGTCTTCCTTGTAGGCGTATGGATATTATCCTATCACTGACAGCGTTGTACTTCAGGATAGATCTTAAAACCTTCTTTTTGACGATGAATGCAACACCATTCCTCTTCGAGTTGTCATTCCCAGCATAGTAGACTATATGATTGTCTGATTCAAAATGGCCAATACTAGTCCATTTCAGCTCACTAATGCCTAAGTTATCGATGTTTATGCTTTCCATTTCACTTTTGACGATTTCCAATTTTCCTAGATTCATGCTTCGTACATTCCAGGTTCCAATTATTAATGGATGTTTGCAGCTGTTTCTTCTCATTCTGAGTAGTGCCACATCAGCAAATGAAGGTCCCAAAAGCTTTACTTCATCCACGTCTTTAAGGTCGACTCTACTTTGAGGAGGCAGCTCTTCCCCAGTCATCTTTTGAGTGCCTCCCAACCTGGGGGTCTCATCTTCCAGCACTATATCAGACAATGTTCCGCTGCTACTCATAAGGTTTTCACTGGCTAATGCTTTTCAGAAGTAGACTGCCAGGTCCTTCTTCCTAGTCTGTCTTAGTCTGGAAGCTCGTTTGAAACCTGTCCTCCATGGGTGACCCTGTTGGTGTCTGAATACTGGTGGCATAGCTTCCAGCATCACAGCAACACACAAGCCCCCACAGTACGACAAACTGACAGACACGTGGTGGGACAGTTCAGATAAGTTTAGATAAGACAGGCAAATTGCTAGAAAGACACAAACTACTAAAACAGACTCAAGAAGATACAGAATATCTAAAAAGAGGTATAACAAGAGACTGAATTAATAATTTTAAAACTTAATTCTACCAAACATTTAAAGAAGAATTAACATCAATCTTTCACAAACTCTTCTAATAAACAAAAGAGAAAGCACTTCCCAACTCAGTCTGAGGCAGTATTACCCTGATACCAAAAGCAAAGACATTACAAAACAAGATACCTACAGATGAATAAATTTATGATATCAATGCAATAATCCTCAGAAACTGCAAACTGAATCCAGCAACATAAAAAAATAAACCATTATTAAGTGGAATTTATCCCAGAAATTCAAGGATTATTTAATATCTAAAAATAAATTGTAACAGCACATTAACAACAGAATAAAGGACAAAAACCACATGATCACCTAGATGTAAAAAAAAAGAATTTACAAGAAACAACACACTTTCGTGATAGGTGATAGATGCACTCAATGAACTGAAATAGAAGGGAAGTTTCTCAGCCCGATTAAGGGCACCTGTGAACTACCCACAGCTAACACCATCACAAAGATCTCCATTATTTCATCAGTGTACTAGGCTTGAATTTTCCAACAATTTCTTGCAACTAAAGTCAATCTTCTTAGGGCGAACTAAGGAGCTATTTTTATGGTCTGGTCAACAACAACATGGAGCTAGAGGCATGATATATGAGAGGCTGATCACCTGCCTTGCCCAGGGAGAAACCACAGCCCTACAATGGGATCTGGGGAGAGAAAGCCTTCTTCTCAACCAACCAGAGTAGAGCTTCCATCACGCTGTGGGGGTAGGAAGGTGTAGCTCACCAGTTCTGGCTGTGAATGGGGGAAAAACATTCAGAATTGAGTAGAAGGAAGGTCGTAATGTTTCAACAATTCCTCAGTGATTAATAAATTTGGACCTCACCTCCCATCACTTAACGTACCCAACATTCAATGCACCAAATTTCCAGTTAAAACCTTAGTAATTAGTATAAACAAAGCTCTCTTTTTTAATGTGCAGTTAGCATACTTATTCAATCTATATGTTGAGCAAATAATCCAAGAAGCTAGACTACAGGAAGAACTAGGCATCAGGATTGGAGGAAGACTCATTAACCTACGTTATGCAGATGACACAACCCTGTTTGCTGAAAGTGAAGAGGACTCGAAGCACTTACTGATGAATATGAGAGACTACAAGCTTCAGTATGGACTGTGCCTCAAGATAAAGAACACAAAAATCCTCAACAACTGGACCAATAATCAACATCATGGTAAATGGAGAAACGATTGAAGTTGTCAAGGTTTTCATTTTACTTGGATCTACAACCAACATCCATGGAAGCAGCAGTCAAGAAACCAAACGACACACTGCACTGGGCAAATCTGCTGCAAAGACCTCTTTAAAGTGTTGAAAAGCAAGGATGTCACTTTAAGGGCTAAGGTGCACCTGACCCAAGCCATGGTATTTTCAATCACCTCATATGCATGTGAAAGCTAGACGATGAATAAGGAAGACCAAAGAATTGACTTCTTTGAATTATGGTGTTGGGTAATACTGAATATACATTACCGTGGACTGCCATAAGAATAAACAAATCTGTCCTGGAAGAAGTACAGCCAAAATGCTCCTTCAGAAACACAGATGGTGAGACTTCATCTCACATACTTTGGACATGTTATCAGGAGGGGCCAGTCCCTGAAGAATGACATTATGCTTGGTAAAGGAGACGGTCAGCAAAAGGAGGAAGACTCTCAACAAGATGAACTGACACAGTGGCTGCAACATTGAAAGACTGTGAGGATGGTGCAGGACTGGGCAGTGTTTTGTTCTGTTGCATGTAAGGTCGCTACGAGTCAGAACCGACTATAAGGCACCTAACAACACCGTAAAATGTCACTGTCAAAATTATGTACTGCCTTCCATTCCTCCCATCTTAAGTATGACTAGGGGGAGAAAAAAGACAAAATGAGCTGCATTTTAAATAAGTTTAGTACAGGTATAAAATGATAAATCAAATATTTTCTTGTACATCACATGTATAAATCAGAGACAATTATGTAACGGTGATTTCTAAAAATATTTAGCTTACTTAAAATTCTTGTTTAGGGTCAATTTTAGATATTTAGGTCTTTAGCTAATATTTTTTAAATGAACTACAGAATGGTGTTGTATTTTATAAATTTTCCATTAAATATAATCAATTTTATAAAAAGTGATTTAATCAATTTTATAAAAAGTGATTTAATCAATTACTGTAAGTATTTTATTTGTGAACAATGTAGACTAATGATACTGATACTTGCTTTGTATAGTTTTACAAATTCAAAGTAGTAACTAAGTTCATTTTCTTTTCTTCCCAGAGGTTCAATTGAAAAAGACATATTATTGCTTTAAAATTTCAAAACACACAGTCTGTGCTAATAACATTTCCAAATTTGTCTGTGATAGCTTTGTGCTGTGAAGAGAAGGAGGGAGAGTAGCTGTGAGGGGATGAAAGGGAGAGAATATTCTTATAGTAAAGATGGGTAAAATTAAGAGAAACTAATCAATAGTATAACCTAAGCACATAAAAACTTCCTTCTGCTGCTTCAGCACACTCTGGTGAAGACAAATTTTAGGTACAGTAAATGTCAGCAAAACCAACAGAATTTTCTAGTTACTTGAAATCCACATATAGTACAGTAATTAATTTTGAAATTGAGAAATCTAAATATACACATTCAGAGCAAACAGAAAAAAAAACACCGACCTTGTAAAAAATGGCATTTATAAAAAAGGAGTTTGCCAAAAGCAACTGCAAAGTTACATGATTACAGTAGTCTAAATTTATATACAGTATCCTTTAAGTAAACATCAAAATAAACACATAATCCTCTCTCCCTTCCCAACAAATTATTTCAGAAAAAAAAAACCATTGCCACTCCAATGAACAAAAAGATAAACGTGTCTGCTCAGAACTTACCATAACCTCATCAACCGTTTTCTTTCATTTCCTCAGCATCTTCCCCACTAACACCCTCATTTAGCTCCTACAGCAACTACTTTCTTGGGTCTATTTAAGTCTAAAAAAGCTTCATATGAAAGGCCACTGGTTATTGGTGCTATTATTCTTTTAACAATTTATGTATATTGTTACAACCAGATGGCACTTGGTATATGGCAATGCCAGTCTTTCACATGTACTGAAGTTATTAAGATTTAGAATTAGATTATCCTATTCTTTAACGTATTAAAAATGATATTCTTTCAGGAACAAAGAAAACCAAATAAAATCTGATTATTATCATAGGATGGTTTTGCTCTGGCTCTTCTGTTTTACATATCTTTTTTTCCCTATATTTATCTGTAAATACTTTAGAACTTTCTGGATGCTGAACTTGCCAATGTATTTGAGAAGACTGATTTGAATGTGTTAAGTGGTTAAATTCTAAAAAAACCTCAGAGCAGAAATTTTATACCACATTTGTCCTGTAGGAGTTTATAGAACTCATTTCTCTACCTCACTCAATCAGCAATATTCATTACAGTTGCTGACTCCTATATTCTCCCTGGGTTCATCTGAAGCACACAACCCAGCAAATGATTTGAGTGATGATTTTCACTCTCCTGGGAATGGTACATAATTAGAAGCATTCTAGATGCACAGAAGAGAAGTCAATTCATTACAAACAATGGAAGCCATAGGAAACCAGGGATTCTCTCCTGGAAACCCAATTGAGAAAAACTATGACAGACACTAGCACATCTCCCACTCAGTTCCAACTACTCTGGCCTCAGACCCATGGTACCTATTTTACAAATTGCAGACTTTGTCCTATATTCAAAGATGTTTGAAAATATTGAACTTCATATATTTTAATCTTATGTTTCCACTTAAGCTAAATTTTTCTCTTCAGTCACTACCTTTGTCAAGTTCAGTGTATAACAAGTCATCTTTTGCCACTTTTTTCTTTTCTATCCACAATCAACAAAAATCTTCCAAGTGTTTCTAAAGGTCTAGAATCTACAATTTCTAGATATTTTGCATAACATACCAAATGCATACACATTGAGTTATCCTATCCCTGTGATGACAGATTAATTACTCTGCTCAAAAAGATGGCATGAATTTTGAAAACCGCTACCTGACTCTTCTAAAAGGATAAACAAATGCTAAAGACAGTAAGGTTTTTGTGATATGTGCTAGCAGGAAAATTCTTAAGATACATTTGACCGCGCCATAGCAGACAATTTGAAAGAATCTCATTCCACACTACATAGATCAACATAACTTAAAACTAAAGATTATTTTCCTTGCTAATACTAAGGAGCCAGTTTGTTTAGCTTAGTGACTTGATCTTTTGCCTTTTAGGAAAAGAGTGACAACGATTCCAAAAAAAGAACTTCTCAAAGAGTTGGAAAAAATTTCTCAACATATCGACACATGGCACATCAGTCACATTACAGCATACAATAAACCATGGGTTGGCAAATGTTTTAGGTAAAAGAGCCAGATAGAAAAACTTTAGGCTCTATGGGCTACAAAGTCTCTCTAGCAACTATGCACCTCTGTTGTTATAACACAAAAGCAGCCATAGGCAATAAGAATGAACATGGCTGTGTTCTAATAAAACTGTATTTATTTATGGACACTGAAATTTGAGTTTCATATTAATTTTCATGTATCATGAAATAGTCTTTTTTTAACCATTTAAAAATGCCACCAGTTATTAGTTCACAGGCCATGACAAGCAGGCAGTGGGCTGCATTTGTCCCACAGACATCTGGTCCATGGGCCATACTTGGTCATCCACTTATACAGGCCTTTATATGTTATGCAAGATGTTTAGAAATTACAGCTTCAAGGTCTAGAGACTTTGGAGATTTTTGTTTTCTAAATCTCTTATTTTAAAACTTATACCAGACATACTCTCTATGGATAAATATAATCACATGAGAGAAAAAAAAGAAAAAAAAATTCCCTAGTTAAAAAAAAGAACGAACCTGTAAAACAAATGTTTCACTTTAAAACATAATTTGGAGACATGTAAAATTAAACAAAGATTAAAATTTTTATTCTATGCATAATTTTATTTATGTATATAAAATAATATGCATAGATTTGGTATATAATTAGGTTTTACTTAGGAAAAAACCAATGAAGAAAAAGTTTATAATTAATTTCTCACTCCCTTTTATAAAAGTTGCAACTGAGACCAAAGATCACCTGCATGTACAGTCATCAACTCTGAATATAACATGAATTATAATTAGAATTTTCCTAGATGGGTTCTGGCTTTTTTTTTTTTTTAATACACAATTACATTATAAACACTGTGGCTTCTATAACTGAGGACAGTTTTTTTGAAAGCAAACTCCTGCTTCCCTAACATAATGAAGCAAGACAAATCTTGCCATAGCCATCATCCAGTATAAAAAAAAGTTCACAGTCTGATATACCTTGATAAAGGTAAACAATTCACTGCTGCATTTGCATGGATTATTGTGACCCTCAGTAGTTTCTAAACACAAAATAAATTTAGCATGAACTTATTTGTTTGGGTTTTCCAAAACAAGGTACTAATACAAGATGTATTACATCAGCAAAAGTCCATGAGCTTAAAGAAAAAGGAATATAAAATGTTTGCCAACTTTATCCTTTCTAATTTTACAACAGCTTCAAGTATTGAGACTTAATTGGTTTCTTGAGCCTATCCGTGATGAACATAACTCAATCTTATATTTTAACATTCCCAGTGCCATCTTTTGTTCGCTGCTTCATCTTGCGACGTATAAGATCATTTCTTCCAACTTCAATCATTTGCGCTTCCCACAATTTCATTTCATTATCATAACGAATTTTATCATCTTTAGCAAGTTGAATATATACCTGAAAAAAAGTGCAATTATTAAAATGATTTCTTTAGAGGAGAATCTTTGTAATTATATATATGCTTCCATATATATTCTAGAAATTACATTATTGCTGAACATGCATAAAGAGGGATAGGAGAAGGAATGCTCTTGTAAGATAAAAGTTAGATGAGAAAAAGTTAAGAGAGAAAGATTTGCTAAGTAATTAGTTTTAGGGCTTGGGGTGCTGAAAAGGGGCAGAGGATGGGTGTGATCGCCACTGTGTATAAAGTGAACACTAAAAGCTTATGAGTGACTGTAACTTTAGTTTAAATATAAATTTTATTTCTAGTCAAAAACTACTAAGAGAGAAAAGCCCAACTGAGCCTAAGAATACGAAAATAATTTTAAAATATTTTAACTGGTATTAGTAATATAAGGCTTTTTTCCACATGAAAGAACCCTTGTCCTAACATATTCTCTCACTGCAACTGAAGACTAAAAACTACACAACTTACTTGCTTTTGAGAACTAGACAGATTTTTCCAGTTTTCATTTACAGTCTTCATCTTTGCCTGTAAGACAACATATGTTTTAAGTAGCAGATACGGGGACTTCAAGTAGTTAGTTTTTTTTGTTTGTTTGTTTCAACAACAAAAACTCAGATAAAGAATTAAAGGAAAGTCTCATCAATTCTTAACATCTTTTTCCTCTAAAAAACTATCGAACTGTTAAAATTTACATGAATAAATTGAATGAAGTATCCTACCTTGTGATAATACATATAGAGAACAAAATATTTGCCAATTCAAAGTTTTTTCCTGTACGATTCATGATACTGATTACATTCAACCTATTGTGCAACCATCATGACTGCTTCCAAATTATTCAACCACCGTAACAGGAACTCAGTGCCCCTTAAGCAATGACTCCTCCCTTTCTGCCTCCCTCCCACCACTGGCAACCAATAATAAATCTTCGTCTCTATACATATGCCTATTTTATACAAGTGGTATCATACAATATTTGCCCATTTGTGACTGATTTATTCAGCATAATGTTTTCAAGGTTCATCCATGTTGTAGCATGTATCAGGACTTCATTTCGCTTTATCACTGAGGAACAATCCATTGAGTGTAGACATATTTTGTTTATTCATTTATCTGCTGATGGACATTTAGGTGGGTTTTCAATCACCTCATGTCCACACAAAAGTTGGGCAAAGAATAAAGAAGACTGAAGAAGAAGAGTTTTATGGTTTTAGTTCTCACATGTAGGTCCATAAGTTAGTTTTCATATATGGTATGAACTATGCGCCCAGTTTCATTCTTTTGCATGTGGAAATCCAGTTGTCCCAGCATTACTTACTAAAGAAACTATTCTTTCACCACTGAATGGACTTAGCACTCTTGTTGAAAATCAACTGACTACAGATGTGTGGGTTTATTTCTAGACTCTCAATTCTATTCCACTGGAATCCAATATAGTCATGGAATATACGTATCATCATACCAGTATCTGCCTATTTTGATTACTCTAGCTTTATAGAATGTTTTGAAACCAGGAAGTGTGAGTCCTCCTACTTTGTCCTTTTTCATTAAGATTGCTTTGGCTATAGGGTCGCTATGAGTCGGAATCAACTTGACTGCACTGGGTTTGGTTTGGTTTTGGTTTTGGCTATCTGAGGCCCCCTTGCCATTCAATATAAATTTGAAGACCAGCTTTTCCAATTTCTGCAAAGACAGCTGTTGGAATTTTAACGGGGACTGCACTGAATCTAGAATGCTTTGGGTAGTGCTGACATCTTGCAATATTAAGCCTTTCAATCCATTAACGTGGACTGTCCATTTATTTAGATCTTCTTTAATTTCTTTTAGGAATGTTCCATAGTTTCAGTGTACAAATCTTTCAACTTCCTGGTTAAATTTATTCTTAGGTATTTTACTCTTTTAGATGCTATTGTAAACGGAATTGTTTTCTTAATTTCCTTTTCAGAATGTGTGTCCTTGTACCCTGCCACTTTGCTAAAGTCATTTATTAGGTGTGAAATCTTTGGAGTTACCTCTATATCTAGGATTATGCCATCTGTGAAAAGGAAGTTTTACTTTCTTCTCCTCAATTTGAGTATCTCTTATTTCTTTTTCTTGCCTAATTGCTCCAGCTAGTATAATGCTGCGCACAGCAGTGGTGAGACCACGCATGCTTGTTTTGTTCCTGATCTTAAGAGGAAAGCTTTCAGTCTTTTTTACCCACTGAGTATGATGTTAGCTGTGGGTTTTTCGTAAGTACCCATTATCAGGCTGAGGATTATCCTGTCTATTCTTAGCTTGTTGAGTGTTTGGATTTTGTCAAATGCCTTTTCTGTGCCAACTGAGATGATCATATGGTTTATTCTATTAATGTCGTATTATGGGTTGAATTATGTCCCCCAAAAATATATGTTGCAAATCCTAATTTCTATGCCTCTGGTTATAATCCCATTTGGGAATCAGCTGTCTTTGTTGTGTTACTGAGGCAGGATTAGTGTAGAGTCAATCTCTTCTGAAATATGAGAGAGATTAGACAAGCGAGGAGAGCAGACATAGGTTAAGACAGATGCCAAGACACATGGAGATCTCCAAGGAACCAGGAAACAGGCTGAAGAGACAAGTACCTTACTCCAGAGCCAACAGAGAAAGCCTTCCCCTAGAGCTGTCACCCTGAATTCAGACTTCTAGCCTCTAAACTGTGAGAACATAAACTTGTTTGTTAAAGCCACCCACCTGCAGTGTTTCTGTAATAGCAGCATTACATAACTAAAACATGTGGTGTATTATAGTGATTAATTTTCTAGTGCCAAACCATCCTTACGTTCTTGGGATAAATCCCACTTGATCATGGTATATAATCCTTTTAATATGCCTTTGGGTTTGGTCTGCTGGTTACTTTGTGAAGGATTTTTGTGTCTGTATTCATAATGGATACTGGTCTGAATTTTCTTGCGGATTCTTTTGTCTGATTTTGGTGTGGGTAATGCTAGCCTCATGTACAAGTTAGGAAGGGTTCCCTCCTCTTCCATTTTTTGGAGCAATTAAGGATTGGAGTCATTACTTCTGTAAATGTCTGCTACCAAACATTTCAGTAAACCCCTTAAACTAAAAATATTCTCTGAAGTCTTTTTAAAACCAAACAACAGTGTAGCTTAGCTAGAAAAGAATATGTGTCTTGAGCACTGGGCTGTTTTAAGATCTATCTATGTGGGATCAAACTGACAACAGCAACTCAAAAGATGAGATAGAAAACTTAGGTGGCAGTGAGTTTATGTTAACGGAGGAGGAACAACTTGGAAAAAGAGGATGAAAATGGTTATACACCTTGAAGAATGTAATCAATGTCACTGAATTATACATGCAGAAACTATTGAATTGTTGCATGTTCTGCTGTGCATAATTTCAACCACAAAAATAAAATAAATTATAAAAACAAAAACATTTCAGTGAAGCCATCCAGTCTTTGTTGGGAGGTTTTTGATTATTGATTCGGTATCTTTACTTGTTATGGGCTGTTGAGTCTTCTTGACTCAATGTAGGAGGTTTATGTGTTCCTAGGAATTTGTCCATTTCCTCTAATTTGTTGGCATACAATTGTTCATACTATTTTCTTATGGTCCTTTCTAACTCTGTACGGTAGGTTGTAATGTCCCCACTCTCATTTCTAATTTTAGGTATTTGCACCTGCTATCTCTGTTTGTCAGTCTAGCTAAGAGTTTGTGAACTTTACTGATCTTTTCAAAACACCAATTTCTGGTCTCACTGATTCTTGTTTTTCTATCCTTTATTTCATTTTTCTCTGCTGTGGTTTTTGTTATTTCCTTCGTTCAGGGAGCTTTGGGCTTCGTTTGCTCTTCTTTTCCTAGTTCCTCAAGGTGTAAAGTCAGGTTATTGGTTTGAGATCTTCTGTCTTTTTTAATAGAAGCATTTATCACTATAAATTTTCCTCTGAACACTGCCTTCACTGTGTTCCATACGTTTTAGTATGCTGTACTTTCATTTTCATCTATCTCTAAGGTATTTTCTGATTTCCCTTTTGATTTCGTCTTTGACCTACTGGTTGTTTTAATAGTGTGTTGTTTATTTCCACATATTTGGGTATTTTTTATTAATTTCTTATAGTCAAAGAAGTTACTTTGTATAATTTGAATCTTTTTAAATTTATTGACACTTGCCTTGTGATCTAACATACTGTCCACCTTGGAGAATGATCCACGTGCACTGAACAAGGTATACTGTGCTGTTGTTATTCTACATCTGTTAGATCTAGTTGGTTCATAGCATTGTTCAAATCCTCTATTTCTTTACTGATCTTCTTTCTAAATGTTCCATCAGTGTTTATCCTTTTTGATTCATCAATATTAATATTCAGGTATAATCTATATTATGCACAGACTCATACCAAAGACTAAATGTTTTTATTTCTTCCCTATAGCTTTATTTTTTGTTCAAAATTTTGTGCCAAAAGTGTTTAGGTAAAGTCAAAAAACTAATACAACACTAAACCCCAGTTCTACTTAGCTGAACTTAATTATATGACCTGGAAAAAAATCATTTTACCTCTTTTAGGCTTGGTTCTTCATCTATACATATAAAATTAAAGAGACAAAAAGGAATTTACTTTTGCTGCCTCCTAAAACTCCACTAAAATGTCATTAAACCAAAAAAAAATTTTTTTCTTAAGGCATAAACCCACATGGAGAAAGAAAAGGAGAGAGCACTACCAACACAAAATTTTGGAAGCTGCAAAGCAGATGGAGATGCAATAACCGACTTAAATGATCCAAGAAAGCCGCCAGTGGGGAAAACCAAAAAGCAACTTGATTTATAAGGCACAATTCCCAAATAGCTCAGGAATTGGCAGCACCAGGCAACCATAAACTAGAGGTTAAAAATAGGGCTAAAAACAGGAGGGACTGATCAAATCTGTTTAAAAAGAGGCTAAATTTCCATGAAGGTGGATTCTAGGACATTTACCCTCTCAAAAGGGTAAAATAAGAGCCACAATGAGGAATCCAGGTACAGTTGAAGGTGACGGTACCATGCTAAAAATAAGGAGATAAAGTGAAAATGTATACAGTACCCCAGAAAGAAAACCAAAATAGGCTAAGACATAGAAAACTGTAAAGAGAAGAAAATCAGAGAACTAGTTCAGAAGATCTAACGCGCAAATATTAGTAGTTTTAGAAGAAATTTATATAATAATGTAATCAAAACACTGTCTCGGAACTGTAAGACAAGAGTTTCCAGATTGAAAGCTTCATCTAGTACCTAATGGATGTAAAAAGCGTCACACCAAATATACTAAGGAACACAGCTTTTAGAAAGTAGAAAAAAGAAACCAGATCACATTCAGAAGATCAAAATTCGTAATAGCTTTATACTTTTCAAAAGTAATACAAAAAGCTAGAAGAAAAAGGAGCAATGCTTTTTAAAATCACGACGGAACATGATTTCCAGCCCACCATTCTATGCCCAGTTAAATTATGAAACAAATATGAGGATAAAGACATCTCAGATATGAAAAAATTAATCTCCCACGCACCCTTACTGGGGGATATGCTACATTAGAATCAAAGTAAACCAAGAAAAACAACAACACAAGCATGACACCAGGATAGCAATGAAGAAGATCTCAAAATGTCGGATTTACACTAGGTATAGGAGCCAACAGCCAAATTTGAGCAAATCAAAGGCTCCAGATTGAAATTGACAGAATATCTAAATCACCTAAATGTATTGAATGCTGGTGAAAATGAAGAGTTTGGGGTTGAATTATTGATACATACACAGAAAACGAAGCAAGCAAAAAACCCAAGAACTTCAGGGAAAATAAGAAGTTCTATAAGAAAGGAAAAATAATCATACCATATGGCACAGCTCAGCTGTAATACGAAGTAAGCAAAAAACCCAAGAACTTCAAGGAAAATAAGAAGTTCTATAAGAAAGGAAAAATAATCATACCATATGGCACAGCTCAGCTGTAATACCAGCTGCCATCCAGCTACATGACTCATGGCCACCCCAAATGTGTTGGAGTAGAACTGTGATCTGTAAGGTTTTCAATGGCTGATTTTAATTTTTTTGGAAGTAGATCACCAAGCCTTTCTTCTAAGATGCCTCTGGATAGACTCAAACCTCCAATTTTCTAGTTAGCAGCTGAACTCATTAACCATTTGCACCACTCAGGGGTTCCCAGCCGTGAATAGGGTTTACATAATCATAATAATGTGAACACTGGACACTAATCTAATCAAAACTATCATAACTATATCGTGACATGGGGATGGTAAAGGTACACATGAACAGTGGGATGAAAAAAGTAAATTGCTCATCTTAAAAAGTATAAGTCTGAACAGGTGTCAAAAATTGAACAAAATCAATAAGTAACAATAAAAGAATGTTATTTAGAGATGGAGGCAAATATCACAAGAATCAGCTTATACCGGAGAATGTGTTTGCTTCTGGAGTAGGGGGGTATGGCAGGGTAGTGAAAACTGCTGTCAGGCCTTAAAGAATTTACTTTGACTCTTTAAACTGAGGAAGTACAATTAATATTTTTTATATGAATAAAAATTATATAGTCTATTTATATCTGAATTTCCAGGGATCTCCCTAGGTGTTTCCAAGATACAGCCACTAGATGAGAAGCACTGATCTAGGAGGATTTTCTAGCATATAACCTTCTTTATATCGGTAAGAAAATTAAATAGGTAAGTTGGTGACATAATTGGGGAACTGTGGCAGTGGGGAAAACCAAAGAGCAACATGATTTACAAAGCATTCTTAGACAAGTCATCTTTTTGTTTCAATAAATTTCATACAAATTGAAATGATCCAAATAAATAAATACTGAGCAAACTTCACCTTAAATAGACATGCATTTCAGTAATGTAGGGCCACAGAAATTAATAAAACCCCTAAGGGAGTAAACTGGGGAAACCCTGGGGGTGTAATGGTTAAGTGCTACAGCAGTCTACCAAGAGGATGGCAGTTCAAATCCACCAGGCACTCCTTGGAAACCCTATGGGGCAGTTCTAGTCTGTCCTGTAGGGTCGCTATGAGTGAGAATTGACTCGACGGCAATGCATTTTTGGGAAGTAAATCAATGAAAGTATACAGCCAATGGAGACTGTCACAGATATATATTATCTGTATATTAAATGGGATTTGTGAAATGAACTACAGATTCAAAAAGCTAAAAGTCTTGATCTCAGATTTGTAAGGGTTACGGATCTGAATAGCCACTTTTTTAACCATGTCACATTATAAAAGGAAAATACAATTACCAACTCAGAACTTCCAGGAAGAGAAAAAGGAAAGACTAAGACACAACAGTGATTGCCAAGTTTTTTTTCTTTGACACATTCATGTGATAGCATTGCTATGTGTAACACATTCCCATGGGCATATCAAATTTTATTAAAGGATGCAACACGGGGCAATAGGTTATACTTAATTCCCAATACAAAATGTTGTAACTCTACTTTCATTCATCCCCGGTGACTATAAAACTCTTAAGAGCAGCTGGATTAGAAGTCTCCAGAAGACCTTTAACATCCTCATAAACCTGAAAATTTTACATGAGTTTTTTAATTAGAAAATGTTGACCATATATATATTCACAACTACATATCCAAATTAATTGTACATGGTAAGAAATAAAAAAAGTATTTTTCTCTAAAAGAGAGTCCAAGAAAGAGGGTCTCATATAGAGTTTAATTTCTACAATTACTACTTTTCTTCACCACCTAACATGACCTGTTGCCTCTAGAACTTTCTGACAATCTATACCTCTAAAAAAAATGCAGCTGTCTTACCTGTGAAGAAGCATCCTTAGCTTCCTGGAAACTTTCAGATATAAAAATGTTATAAGCTGTGCGAGGTCTTTTCGGTTTTCCAAGCATTGTTAATTCCTGAATAACAAAAATAGAAGAATCAGGTATGGTTTTAACATCCTTCAGACTTAATTTTAATTACAGAAACTTTATTCACTACTATGAATTACAGAATATTCCTTAAAGTGAATACTACGATCTTATATTAAGAACATAATTATTACATCTCGAGGTCAGAATTTTTTCATACTAAGTTTTGAAATTTATAATAGACTTTATATAATAGATTTTATTTTGTAGATTTACATAAAAACATTTACTTTATGTAGTTATTTTCATGGATGCCATGAACTGGGTTGGAAAAAAAAACTAAAAACCTTGTTTTCATTGTGTAGGTTCTGACTTCTGGCAACTCCATGTGTTACAGAGCAGAACTGCTCCATACAATCTTCTTGGTTGTAATCTTTACGGAAGGAGCCCTGGTGGCATAAAGAGTTAAGAGCTCTGCTGCCAACTGAAAGGCTCCGCAAGAGAAAAACCTGGTGATCTATTTCCATGATGATTACAGCCAAGACGACTCTATAGGGCAGTTCTACTCTCACATGGGGTCATTATGAGTCAAAAAATGACTCATCAGCACCTAACAACAACAAAAATCTTTACAGAGGCAGATTACCAGACCTTTGCAGCGCCAATGGGTGGGTTCAAACCACCAACGTTTAGGTTAGTAGTAGAGTACAAACTGTGCGCGCCACCCAGGGACCTTAAGAACTGGATAACCAAGCGCATATTTATAAAACCTTTTTTAAAAGATAAAACTATCCCAGTTTCATTCTTGAAGGACACTACCACCCACATGGCCAAATCACTACATGAGGCTCCCACATCAACTCATGAACACTGTGGTATCTGTTTAATAATCTCTCATCTCATTTCCTTCTTGGCATGTCTCTCAACCTTTAAACCACATGTATTAAATTTAATTGTTTTTATTAGGTACCAAAAGGGAGAAAGAAAATACGGAAAAGGATAAGAACAAATATCCTTTGCTATCTAAATCTATTTAGTTCCTATGTTCAAAGAATGAAGGATATTGCATTACCCTTTTAACCCATTTAGTTTCTGAATTTGGATAGTGATCAGTGCTTGGTTTACAAAATTCTGTGGCTTTTAATGGCAATTTATTTATGGTTAATGACAAATCCAACTTTTACTCAGATAAAAGTTGGTTCCTCCCATATAAGATCAGGGCTTCTCTGATTTTCATCTAGAGATCATTTCCTTCTTCCTGAACCTCTTATCACTTAATAATAAAACAAGTGTAAACTCTAAGCACTTTATAACTTAAGTATTTCACCTTTGTTTCTAGGAAGTTTTCCCCTCAGTGCTTCAGACTTACAACTTCCTAGATGCCATACTTCTCACCTACCTCTGAAATAGTTGACACAGGGAGTCTTTAGTGGGAAGAATAATTCCAAATAGGGAGTGAGAATACAAAGAGAAACTCCTTATATCTATCCTCAATCTGCATTTCTAATCCTCTCAACTCTTAGTACTGGCTGGGAGCATTCAGAAGGATGAGGCCCTATTACTCTTCTGGCTCCCTTTTACTAACTGGATCAGCAGTCCTAGATCACCATCATTGACTTGAAACTGGCTGAGTCTTCAATCCTACGGCTAGGGCATTAAGAGAGGTATCTTGGCATCTCATATTCAAGGCTGGTATTAACTCTGATGATCACTTTATATAAGGACTAGACTAGCAAGCTAGCCACCTCACAATACTCTATCTATAGAAAAATGTAGTCTAACTTTCAAACAATAGACTTTATTTGGATTAATACTTTCTTGTTGTTATTAAGTACTGTCAATTCTGACTCATGGTGACCCCATGTGTTACAGTACAACTGCTTGACAGGGTATTCTTGACTGTAATCTTTACAGAAGCAGATGACTAGGTTTTTCTCCCACAGTGCCACTGGGTGGATTCGAACCACCAATCTTTCAGATAGCAGTGGAGTGATTAACCATTTGTGCCACTAGGGCTCCTTATTAATACCTTAAGCTACTACAAAATGGATGTCTTAAATTTGGTTACACCCAAAAGTAGCAACAAGATTGTCCACAACACACTTGATGGCAAGTGGTCCTAGTGGCAGAAGTAGAAGAGCTATCCATTTTTGCCTAACTGGGGGAAACTGAATGACATTCTACTGTATATACTCACGTATCATCAAGTTATGGGAAACCTACCTATACTCAAAATTATACAAAGTTTAGTTCACTGCAAAAGGAAAAGAACATTTCAATGATACTCACTCTCTTTTTTATTAATGCTTTCCTTTTTAAACGTTTTTGCATGATTTCTTTTTCCATAGATACAATCTGACTTGGAGTTAGCTGTTCTTGAATTCTGTTTACCTCTTCTTTGTATGCCTGCCAGTCTGCCCTGTAAGCATCTTCATATACCTATAAATAAAAAAACCCAAATAAGTCAACAAACTGCTGTCGGCAAATTTAACACAGTGCATCTGCTAGGGAAAGGCAACTGCATGACTTCAAAAAGATTAAACCACGAGGGAGAAAATGTGCTCTGGGATCACATATATATACATTAAAAAGCCCTACATTTTTCATACATTTGCTAAGCAAGGTGGGAGTCTAGCAATTAGCCTCCAGTTTCACCTTGCTGCCAATCTTTCCCCTCCAAACTCAAAATCCATATTCTCATCATTTACATGGATCAAAGATAATAAAATTCCATTGTAGAAAATGAATGTTAAAAAGAAAAGTCTGGGCCATCTGGTCCCTTAAAAGCCATGATAATTGTCCCTACCTACAGGTCAGCAATGTTGAAAATCTATGTGCTCAAAGGCCAATGGAATAGAATTAAACCACACATCGACGGTCAACTGATTTTTGATAAGGGTGCTAAGTCCACTCAATGGGGAAAGAAGAATCTCTTCAATAAATCATGCTGGGAAAATTGGATTTCCACATGCAGAAGAATGAAACAGGATCCAAGCCTCATACCACACACAAAAACAAATTCAAAATGGATTAAGGGCTCTTCTAATGGATTCTGAGAAGAACAATTAGGAGCCACGCTGTCAGGCCTAACTTTTAACATTTCAGCAATTCATTATCTAATATAATAACAAGCACAGACAGCAAAAGACAGAGTAAACCATACCTCATAAAAATTAAAAACTGTTATTCATCAAAAAACTTTACAAAAAAAAAGTAAAAAGCCAGAATACCAACTTGGAGAATATCTTCAAAAACCATATATCCAGTAAGAATCTAATAATGAAATATATATAAAACTTTGACAACTTAACAAAAAGACAACCAAATCATAAGATTAGCAAAAGACTTGAACAGACATTTTCACTAAAGAGGACACTTAAATGGCCACCAAACACATGAAAAGATGCTCAATGTCATCAGCCTTCACAGGGATGCAAATCAAAACTACAATGAGATACCATTTCACTTCCACTATGACTAAGGAAAAAATAGAGAACAACAAACGTTGGCAATGACACAGAGACCCTAAAATTGTACGAGGTCTTGACCAGAGTAAGAGAAGCTAAAGCAAGGTTCAAGCTAGAATCAATTTTATGTAGAATTTAAGGTTATAGTTAATGCTAGAATCCACTTTGTGTGAGCGTTTGATAAAAGTAATAGTTCATCAGTATGAAACTTCCAGGAAGAAATGAGGGTACAAGCTGAAATTCACTGTTTCCCCTACTTCCAAATTAGGGGAGGAATATTCCATGAAGGGTACTTTATCTTAACCAACAAAGAGGTTATGCTACAGGGAAGTCATGCTCTCACAAAGAAGTGTATTGCAATTTTCTTGTGACTAACCTGAGAACTCCCTGCACATCAGCAGGCCAAGAACAAATGTTGCTGGGTCGGTCCCTCCTCAGAGTAACTAAATGCTATCTAGCCAACGAAGACTCTCTAAATCAATCATGTATTCCTATATGTTACGTCTCCCACCTTTGAAAATAAGGTATTAACAAATAACCAATCAGAAAACTTTTAACTTCGCTTCCTTCTGTAACAGTGTATTAGAGGCTCCCTCATTATGGATTCAGTGGGTTCTGCTAGTCTCTTGTGCCCACTGCACACTAGCAGTGTGCAATGACTGTCTTTGTCTTGGCTTAATAAAAATCTCTTTTGATTAAATTTGAGTCTGGGGTCTTTTTCCCCCATGACAGCAAGATGTGGGAAAACTGGAACGCTTATCCATCGCTGGTGGGAATGCAAAATGGTACAGCCACTGTGGAAAACAGAGTGACAGTTCCTCAAAAAATTCAGAACTACCATATGATCCAGCAACTCCACTCCTACATATACACTCAAAAGACTTGAAAAGAGAGACTCGAACAAAAATTTGTACACCAATGTTCCTGCAGCACTATTCATAATAGCCAATGGTTGGAATCAACCTAAATGCGCATATCAACAGATGAACGGACCAACAAAACGTGGTACGTATACACAAACAAAGGCATACTACTCAGCCATTAGAAGGAAGTCTTGCTACATGCTACAATATAGATGGAGCTTGAAGACATTATGCTGAGTGAAATGTTAATCACAAAAGGACAAATATTGTATGATTTCATTTACATAAAAAGATAAGAAAAGGCAAATGTATACAGAACAAAGTTTATTAGTTCACCAGGGGCATCAGAGAAACGGAAAGGGAGGTTATTGATTACGGAATACTGAGTTTTGGTGATGAAAAATAGCATTGATTGAGGGTAGAGTTACACAAACGATTACAGAAAGTGCTGCCGGTAAGTTGTAGACCTGTAAAAAGTTGAACTGGCAAAAGTTGTGTGACAGACATATTTACAACAACAAAAAAGAAGAGGAGCTGCTGAAGCTGCTTATGTATAGCCAAATATCTCATGGGATTTGGTTTCTTGGTTTGGAGGTTTAGGGACATGGTTTCATGAGCCATCCCAGTTAACTGACCTAATAACACGTTTCCTGCTTTTGTTTTACCTCCTAGCTCACTGCGTAGCACCTGTGGTCTTAACAGCTTGCGAGTGTGGCCATCCAAGGCACAATAATTGGTCTCTATTCACTTGGAGCAACAGAGAAAGGAGAGTCCGGAATAGGAGGAGGAAAGGCAACATATGACTAAATGCCTCCATGAACTAATGCCTCCTTTGCCATGACACCAGAAGAACTGGAGGGTATCTGGCTACCATTACTGAACATTTTGATCAAAGATTTTATAGAAGAATTCTAATCAAAGGGGGGAAAATACAGAACAGAATTTCAAATTCCCATGGACTCCAGGCTTCCTGTAGCCATGAAGGCTGGATGAACCCCTGAAAACACTGCCCTGAGATAAACTATAAACTTTAAATCAAAAATATCCCCTGAAGTCTTCTTAAAATCAAGTAACTAGCTTAACTAGTAAACAAAATCTGCCTTGAGCATCATGCTCTTTTAAGAACTATGCACGTGTGATCAAATTGACAACAGCAACTCGAAAGATTAGATAAGAACCTTAGGGGGCAGTGAGTTTATATTAACGGGGGTGAAACAGCTCGGAAAAGGACAGTGAGAATGGCTGTGCACCTCTGACTTACACATGTAGAAACAGTTGAATTGGTACATGTTTTTGCTGTGTATATTCTCAACAACAAAATAAATAAAATTTTTAAAAAAGCAGAAAAACTACTGCTTACTTTTTTCTCTGAATCAGGAAGATCCCTCCATAGCTGGGCGATTTTTTTAATTAGTTCTGAATTTTTCGCATCTATGGATTGGAATAAAATGAGAAAAAAAGTCACAAATTTATCTGTCTCAGGAATAATTTCTAAGGATTTCCAGGAAAACATAATCCATTAGCTCTAAAAATAAGTTACATTAGAGATATTTCTATATACCACACACAATATAATGATTTAATTTTTGTTATCCAATTTAAATAGGATTACCAATATTTTCTCAAATTGGTTATCACATTGAGAAATACATCACGTACCACCAAAAACAGTCCTCAGAAACTGATTATAAGTTCAAGTAGCTCGGTAATCAATTATTTCGTGTTTTTTAGTTTATATTTTAACAAAACATTTTTAAAATCTTTCAGGAATTATTAAGTTCATAAACCTGACTAAACAATAAAATACAATCTTGATTTACATATCACTATTCTGTATTTTAATTATTGAATTACCATTTGAAAATATATGAGGTTATTCTAAAATCAACCCATTACTTCACTTCCCTTTCTCAAGTCTTAACTGCAATGGTGGGGTTTAACTAACAAATCATTTGTTGGTCCCAACTCCTATGTTTTACAAGATATGCATAGTTAAGCAACCAAAAAAGAGCAGGAGTGGTATACTAATCTCAAGTAAAACAGACTTCAAAACAAAACCTGGCATAAAGGACAAGGAATGCCGTTATATAATGACTAAACAGACAATCCACCACGAGGACATAACCATAATAAATATCTACACACCCAATGACAGGGTTCCAAAACACATAAAACTCTAACAGCACTGAAGAGAGAAAATGACAGTTCCACAATAATAGTAGGAGACTTTAACACACCACCCTCAGCAAAAGACAGAAATCTAGAAAAAGACTCAGCAAAAAACACAAAAGACCTTAAAGCCACAATCAACCAACCTGACCTCACAGACATACACAGAACACTCTACCCAACAGAAGCAAAGTACACATTCTTTTTCAACACACATGGAACATTCTCCAGAACTGACCACATCTTAGGTCTATAAGCAACTCTTAACAAATCCAAAACACTGAGATAATACAAAGCATCTTCTCTGATCACAACACCATAAAGGTAAAAACTGACAACAGGAAGAGCAAGGGAAAAAACTCAGTTGCATGGAAACTCAATAATGTCTTGCTTAAAAAACCATGGGTAATAGAAGAAATCAAAGATGGAATCAAAAAATTCCTAGAATCAAATGAGAATGAAAACACATCATACCAAAACCTTTGAGACACAGCAAAAGCAGTGCTCAGAGGTCAATTTATTGCAATAGAAGCACACATAAAAAAGGAGACATAATCAAAACATTAGCTACACTACTTGAACAAATACAAAGAGAACAACAAAAGAAGCCCACAACTACCGGAATAAATAAAGTTCAGAGCATATATAAATGAAATAGAGAACAGAAAAACAATAGAAAGAAAC
This sequence comes from Loxodonta africana, assembly GCF_030014295.1. NCBI lineage: Eukaryota > Metazoa > Chordata > Mammalia > Proboscidea > Elephantidae > Loxodonta > Loxodonta africana. The sequence continues at coordinate 55,919,499 of NC_087357.1, read as the reverse complement.
AACAAAACCAAAAGCTGGCTCTTTAAAAGGATCAACAAAATCGAAAAACTCATTGATAAAAGAAAAACGAGATGAATCGAATAAGCCAAATAAGAAATGAAATGGGGGACCCTACAACACACCCGACTGAAATAAAAAGGATCTTAACAGAGTATTATGAAAAACTATACTCCAACAAATTTGAGAACCTAGAGGAAAAGAACAAATTTCTGGAAACACGCTACCTACCCAAACTAACACAAAATAAAGCTGAAAATCTGAACAGACCCAAAAGAACAGAAGAAACTGAAAACGCAATAAAAATAACCTCCCAACAACAAAAAAGCCCTGGCCCAGATGGCTTCACTGGAGACTTCTACCAAACATTCAGAGACAAGCTTATGGCAGTACTACTTAAACTATTTTGTAACATAGAAAAGGGGTATTTCCAAGCTCATTCTATGAAGCCAGGATAACCCTATACCAAAATCAGGCAAAGATACCACAAAAAAGAAATTATAGACCAACATCTCTCATGAATATATATGCAAAAATTCTCAACAAAATTCTAGCCAATAGAATTGTGTACCATATGGAAAAAAAAAAATACACTACGACCAAGTGCGATTCCTACCAGATATGTAAGGATGGTGCAACATTAGAAAATCAATCAACGTAATCCACCACATAAATGAAACAAAACAATTATATGACCATCTCATTCAATGCAGAAAAAGCATTTAACAAAATCCAACACCAATTCCTGACTAAAAAAACTCTCAATAGGTATAGAACGCAAATTCTGCAATATAATAAAGGGCATCTAAACAAAACAAACAGCCAACATCATTTTTTTTTAATTTTTATTGTGCTTTAAGTGAAAGTTTACAAACCAAGTTAGTCTCTTACACAAAAACTTATATACACCTTGCTACATACTCCTAATTGCTCTCCCCCTAATGAGACACTATCTCTTTTCGTGTCTATTTCACCAGCTTCTAACCCCCTCTACCCTCTCATCTCCCCTCCAGAGAGGAGATGCCAACATAGTCTCAAGTGGCAAACTGATCCAACAAGCTCACTCATATCCAGCATCCCTCTCCAACCCACTGTCCAGTCCAATCCATGTCTGAAGAGTTGGCTTTGGGCATGGTTCCTGTCCTGGGCCAAGAGAAGGTCTGGGGACCATGACCCGTGGGGTCCTTCTAGTTTCGGTCAGACCATTAAGTCTGGTCTTTTTATGAGAATTTGGGGTCTGCATCCCACTGCTCTCCTGCTCCCTCAGGGGTTCTCTGTTGTGGTCCCTGTCAGGGCAGTCATTGGTTGTAGCCCGGCACCATTTAGCTCTTCTCTCAGGCTGAAGTAGTCTCTGGTTTACGTGGCTCTTTCTGTCTCCTGGCCTCCTAAGTACCTTGTGTCCTTGGTGTTCTTCATTCTCCTTTGATCCAGGTGGGTTGAGACCAATTGATGCATCTCAGATGGCCGCTTGCTAGCGTTTCCGACCCCAGACGCTTCTCTCCAAGGTGGGATGCAGAATGTTTTCTTAATAGATTTTATTGTGCCAATTGACTTAGATGTCCCCTGAAACCATGGTCCCCCAATCCCTGCCCCTGATACACTGGCCTTCGAAGCATTCAGTTTATTCAGGAAACTTCTTTGCTTTTCGCTGTTCAGTTGTGCTGACTGCACCTGTATTGTATGTTGTCTTTCTCGTCACCTAAAGTAGTTCTTATCTACTATTAAATTAGTGAATACCCACCTCTCATAACCATCAAAGAATATTTTCTTCTCTGTTTAAACTATTTCTTGAGTTTTTACAATAGTGGTCTTATACAATATTTGTCCTTTTGCAACTAATTTCACTCAGCATAATGCCTTCCAGATTCCTCCATGTTATGACATGTTTCACAGATTCATCACTGTTCTTTATCGATGCATAGTATTCCATTGTGTGAATATACCATAATTTATCCATTCATCCGTTGATGGGCACCTTGGTTGCTTCCATGTTTTTCCTATTGTAAACAGCGCTATATGATATATGAACATGGGTGTACATATATCTGTTCGTGTAAAGGCTCTTATTTCTCTAGGATATATTCCAAGGAGTGGGCTTGCTGCGGGATAGAACAGTAGTTCCATTTCTAGCTTTTGAAGGAAGCGCCAGATTGATTTCCAAAGTGGTTGTACAATTTCACATTCCCACCAGCAGTGTATAAGCGTTTCAATCTCTCCACAGCCTCTCCAACATATATTGTTTTCAGTTTTTAGGATTAATGCCAGCCTTGTTGGAGTGAGATGGAATCTCACTGTAGTTTTGACGTGCATTTCTCTAATGGTTAATGATTGTGAGCATTTCCTCATGTATCTGTCAGCTACCTGAATGTCTTCTTTAGTGAACTGTCTGTTCATATCTTTTGCCCATTTTTTAATTGGGTTATTTGTCTTTTTTGCAGTATCATACAGATTTCAGAGATTAGGCGCTGATCGGAAATGTCATAGCTAGAAGCTTTTTCCCAGTCTGTAGGTAGTCTTTTTACTCTTTTGGTGAAGTCTTTGGATGAGCATAGGTGTTTGATTTTTAGGAGCTCCCAGTTACCTAGTTTTTCTTCTGCATTGTTAGTAATGTTTCCTATACTGTTTATGCCATGTACTAGGGCTCCTAATCTTGTCCCTATTTTTTCTTCCATGATCTTTATCGCTTTAGATTTTATATTTAGGTCTTTGGTCCATTTTGAGCTTATTTTTGTACATGGAGTGAGGTATGAGTCTTGTTTTGTATTTTTGCAGATATATATTGTTTTCAGTTTTTAGGATTAATGCCAGCCTTGTTGGAGTGAGATGGAATCTCACTGTAGTTTTGACGTGCATTTCTCTAATGGTTAATGATTGTGAGCATTTCCTCATGTATCTGTCAGCTACCTGAATGTCTTCTTTAGTGAACTGTCTGTTCATATCTTTTGCCCATTTTTTAATTGGGTTATTTGTCTTTTTTGCAGTATCATACAGATTTCAGAGATTAGGCGCTGATCGGAAATGTCATAGCTAGAAGCTTTTTCCCAGTCTGTAGGTAGTCTTTTTACTCTTTTGGTGAAGTCTTTGGATGAGCATAGGTGTTTGATTTTTAGGAGCTCCCAGTTACCTAGTTTTTCTTCTGCATTGTTAGTAATGTTTCCTATACTGTTTATGCCATGTACTAGGGCTCCTAATCTTGTCCCTATTTTTTCTTCCATGATCTTTATCGCTTTAGATTTTATATTTAGGTCTTTGGTCCATTTTGAGCTTATTTTTGTACATGGAGTGAGGTATGAGTCTTGTTTTGTATTTTTGCAGATGGATATCCAGTTATGCCAGCACTATTTGTTAAAAAAGACTGTCTTTTTCCATTTAACTGTTTTGGGGCATTTGTCAAATATCAATTGCTCATATGTGGATGGATTTATGTCTGGATTCTCAATTCTGTTCCATTCGTCTATGTATCTGTTGTTGTACCAGTACCAGGCTGTTTTGTCTACTGTGGCGGTATAATAGGTTCTAAAATCTTTTTCAGTAATGCTTTACTTCTCTGGGGCCTCTTTCCCTTCCATATGAAGTTGGTGATTTGTTTCTCCATCTCATTAAAGAATGCCATTGGAATTTGGATCGGAATTGCATTAAATGTACAGATCGCTTTTGGTAGAATAGACATTTTTATAATGTTAATTCATCCTATCCACGAGCAATGTATGTTTTTCCACTTATGTAGGTGTTTTTTTTTTTTTTTGGTAGGTCTCTTGTTTTTTTGCAGAAGTGTTTTGTAGTTTTCTTTGTATAAATCTTTTACATGTCTCGTAAGATTTATTCCTAAGTATTTTATCTTCTTGGGGGCTATTGGTGATTTCCTCTTTGATGTTCTTTTTGTTGGCGTAGAGGAACCCAACTGATTTTTGAATTTTTATCTTGTATCCCGATACTCTGCTGAACTCTTCTATTAGTTTCAGTAGTTTTCTGGAGGATTCCTTAGGGTTTTCTGTGTATAACATCATGTCATCTGCAAATAGAGATAATTTTACTTCCTTGCCAATCTGGATGCCCTTTATTTCTTTAACTAGCCTAATTGCTCTGGCTAGGACCTCCAGCACAATGTTCAATAAGAGCTGTGATAAAGGGCATCCTTGTCTGGTTCCCGTTCTCAAGGGGATTGCTTTCAGGCTCTCTCCATTTAGAGTGATGTTGGCTGTTGGCTTTGTATGAATGCCCTTTATTATGCTGAGGAATTTTCCTTCCATTCCTATTTTGTTGAGAGTTTTTATCATGGATGGGTGTTGAACTTTGTCAAATACCTTTTTGTATCATTGATAAAATCATCTGATTCTTGTCTTTTATTTATGTGACAGATTACATTAATTGTTTTTCTAATGTTGAACCATCCCTGCATACCTGGTATGAATCTCCCTTGGTCATGGTGGATTATTTTTTTGATATGTCCTTGAATTCTATTGGCTAGAATTTTGTTGAGGATTTTTGCATCTATGTTCTTGAGGGATACAGGTGGTGTAGTTTCCTTTTTTGTGGTGTCTTTACCTGGTTTTGGTATTGGGGATTTGCTGGCTTCATAGAATGAGTTTGGTAGTATTCTGTCCTTTTCTATGCTCTGAAATACCTTTAGTAGTAGTGGTGTTAACTCTTCTCTGGAAGTTTGGTAGAACTCTGCAGGGATGCCATCTGGGCCAGGGCTTTTTTTATTATCTTTTCAATCTCTTGTTATGAGTTTATTTAATTCTTCTACCTCTGTTTGTGTTAGTTTAGGTATATAGTATGTTTCTAGGAATTCATCCATTTCTTCTAGGTTTCCAAATTTGTTACAGTACAATTTTTCACAGTAATCTCATATGATTTTTTTTTTAATTTCAGTTGGGTCTGCTGTAGTTCCACCCACCTTATTTCTTATTCAGGTTATCTGCTGGCTCTCCTGTTTTTCTTTTGTCAGTTTGCCCAATGGTTTGTCAATTTTGTTGATTTTTCCAAAGAACCAGGTTTTCATCTTGTTAATTCTTTTGTTTTTGTTTTCTATTTCATTTAGTTCTGCTCTAATTTTTATTATTTGTTTTCTTCTGGTGCCTGAGGGTTTCTTTTGTTGTTCTCTTTCTATTTGTTCAAGTTGTAGGGATAATTCTTTGATTTTGGCCCTTTCTTCTTTTTGTATATGTGCATTTACTGACATAAATTGGCCTCTGAGCACTGCTTTTGCTGTGTCCCAAAGGTTCTGATAAGAAGCGTTTTCATTCTCATTAGATTCTATGAATTTCTTTATTCCATCCTTAATGTCTTCTATAATCCAGTCTTTTTTGAGCAGGGTATTGATCCGTTTCCAAGTGTTTCATTTCTTTTCCCTGCTTTTTCTGTTATTGATTTCCACTTTTACGGCCTTATGGTCAGAGAAGATGCTTTGTAATATTTCAATGTTTTGGATTCTGCTAAGGCTCGCTTTATGACCTAAGGTATGGTCTATTCTAGAGAATGTTCCATGTGCACTAGAAAAGAAAGTATACTTGACTGTTGTTGGGTGGAGTGTTCTGTATATGTCTATGAGGTCAAGCTGGTTGATTGTGGCATTTAGATCTTCCGTGTCTTTACCAAGCTTCTTTCTGGATGTCCTGTCCTTCATCGAAAGTGGTGTGTTGAAGTCTCCTGCTATTCAGCCAACATCGTTCTTAACGGAGAGGGGCTGAAAACATTTCTCTTTAGAACAGGAACAAGACAAGGATGCCCTTTATCACCATTCCTATTGAACATTGTGCTGGAAGTCCTAGCTAGAGCAATATGGCAAGAAAACGAAATCAAGGGCATCCAAATTGGAGAAGTAAAACGGTTCTTATTTGAGGATGATATGATTCTATACATAGAAAACTCAAAAGACTTCACAAGAAAACTACCGGAACTAATATAGAGATTAAGCAGAGTTGCCAGATACAAGATAAACATACAAAAATCAGGTGAATTCCTATACATCAGTAAAGAGAAAGACGAAAAGGAAATCAAGAAAACAATACCATTCATAATAGCCCCTAAAAATATAAAATACTTAGGAATAAATCTAACCAGCGATGTAAAAAACCTATACAAAGAAAACTACAAAACACTACAGCAAGAAACCAAAAGAGATCTACATACCATGCTCATGGACAGGTGGACTCAACATTGCAAAAATGTCAATTCTATCCAAAGCAATCTACAAATAAAATGCAATCGTGATCCAAAAACCAAAAACATTCTTTAAAGAGATGGAAAAACTAATCATTAACTTTATGTGGAAAGGGAAGAGAACCCCAGATAAGTAAAACACTATTGAAGAAGAAGAAAAATGTAAGAGGACTCACACTACCTGATCTCAGAAACTACTATACTATGACAGTAGTCAAACACCTGGTACTGGTACAACAACAGATACATTGACCAATGGAACAGAATTGAGAACCTAGATGTAAATCCATCTACCTATGGTCACCTTGGAAACCCTGCTGGCATAGTGCTTAAGTGCTATGGCTGCTAGCCAAAAGGTCAGCAGTCTGAATCCTCCAGCGGCTCCATGGAAACTCTATGGGGCAGTTCTACTCTGCCCTATAGGGTCGCTATGAGTCAGAACTGACTCGACAGCAGTGTTTTTTTTTTTTTTAATGGTCACCTGATCTTCAACAAGGGCCCAAAGTCCATCAGATGGGTAACAGATAGTGTTTTTAACAAATGGTGCTGGCAAAACTGGATGTCCATCTGCAAAAAAATGAGACAGGACTCATACCTCACACCATACACAAAAACTATTTCAAAATGGATCAAAAACCTAAATATAAAACCAAAAACTATAAAAATCATAGAAGAAAAAATAGGCTCACGTTTACAAGTTCTAATACACAGCATAAATAGGATACAAACCACAAATAACGATATGCAAACACCATAAGATAAGCAAGAAAACTGAACGCTTATGCTCATCAAAAGAATAAAAAGAGAACCTGTAGCCTGGGAAAAAAATTTTGGCTATAACATATCCAACAAATGTCTGATCTCTAAAATCTACAGGAAAATCCAACACCTCTGCAACAAAAACACAAACAATCCAGTTAAAAAATAGGCAAAGGATATGAACACACACTGCACCAAAGACATCTTTCAGGCAGCTGACACATGAGGAAATGCTCGTGATCATTAGCCATCAGAGAAATGCAAATCAAAGCTATAATGAGATACCATCTCACCCCAATATTACCAGCAGTGATCAAAAAAAAAAAAAAAACAGAAAATAACAAATGTTGGAGAGGCTGCAGGGAGGCCAGAATTCTTATGCACTGCTGGTGGGAATGTAACACGGTACAACTATTTTGGGAAATGATACAGCGCTTCCTTAGAAAGGTAGAAATAGAAATATTATACAATGCAGCAATCCCATTCCTAGGAATATGTCCTAGTGAAATAAAAGCCATCACACAAATAGACATATGCACAACCATGTTCACTGCAGCATTATTCACAATACCAAAAAGATGGAAACAACCTAAGTGCCCATCAAAAGATGAAAACTATGGCATATACACACAATGAATACTACGCAACAATAAAGAACAATGATGAATCTGCAAAACACCTCACAACATGGATGAATCTGGAGAGTATTATGCTGACTGAAACAAGTCAATCACAAAAGGACAAATACTGTATGAGAACACTCTTATATCAACTAGTGAAAGAATGTTGACACACAGAAAGAAACAATCTTTGATGGTGACAGAGGAGGGAGGTGGGGAGAGGAAAACACTAACTAGACATTGTTGTTGTTATTAGTGCCATTGAGTCATTTCCTACTCATATGTACAACAGAACAAAACACTGCTGGGTCCTGCACCATCCTCACAATCGTTATGCTTGACCCATTGTTGCAGCCACTGTGTCAGCTGTTTCTTCTCATTTTGAGTTGTGCCACATTAGCAAATGAAGGTCTCGAAAGCTTGACTCCATCCACGTCATTAAGGCTGACTCTACTTTGATGAGGCAGCTCTTCCCCAGTTGTCTTTTCAGTGCCTTCCAAGCCGAGGGGCTCATCTTCCAGTACTACATCAGAAGATGTTCTGCTGCTATTCATAAGGTTTTCACTGGCTAAGTCTTTTCAGAAATAGACTGCTGAGTCCTTCTTACTAGTCTGGCTTAGTTTAGATGCTCAGCTGAAACTTGTCTGCCATGGATGACCCTGCTGGTATCTGAATACTGGTGGCATAGCTTCCAGCATCACAGCAACGCACGAGTGCCCACAGTACGACAAAATGACAGATGCATGGGGGAACCAGACAATAGGTAAGTGGTAACTTTGGTGAAGGGTAAGACAGTACACAATACTGGGGAAGCCAGCACAACTTGACCAAGGCAAAGTCATAGAAGCGACATCCAATTAAAAAAAAAAAAATTTGTCAGGTCAATTTTGACTCACACAGACCGTACAGGGCAGAGCAGAACTGTCCCATTGGGTTTCCAAGGAGCGTCTGGTGGATTTAAACTGCCATCCTTTTGGTTAGCAGTTGTAGCACTTAACTACTACGCCACAAGGGTTTCCAGAAACTTCAGAGACACATCCAAACTCTCATGGGGACAGAGTTACTGGGCTGAGGGCTGGTGACCATGGTCTCTGGGGACATCTAGCTCAACTGGCATAACATAATTTATAAAGAATATGTTCTACATACTACTTTGGTTAGTAGCATCTGGGGTCTTAATGGTTTATGAGTGGCCATCTAAGATACTCCTCTGGTCCTACCACCGTATCTGGAGCAAGGGAGAATGAAGGAACCCAAAGACACAAGAGAAAGATTAGTCCAAAGGACTAAGGGACCGCAACTATCACAGCCTCCACCAGACTGAGTCCAGCACAAGTAGATGGTCCCCAGCTACTACCACCAACTGCTCTGATGGGGATTAAAATAGAGCTTCCCTGACAGAGCTGGAGGAAAATGTAGAACAAAATTCAAACTCACAAAAAAAAAGACCAGACTTACTGGTCTGGCAGAGGCTGGAGAAACCCTGAAAGTATTACCCCGGACACCCTTTTAACTCAGTACTGAGGTCACTCCTGAGGTTCAATCTTCGGCCAAAGACTAGGCAGGCCCATAAAACAAACATGCAGTCCAACCGTGTATTTAAGACTAAATGGGCACACCAGCACAGAGGCAAGGACAAGAACGGCAGGTGGTGACAGGAGTTGAATGAATGGAAATGGGGAACCCAAGGTCTTTATAGGGAGAGTGTTGACACATGACAGGGTTGGCAACCAATGTTACAAAACAATATGGGTATTAACTGTTTAATGAGAAATTAATTTGCTCTGTAAACCTTCATCTAAAGCACAATAAAAAAATATATGAATACTTAAGCATGTCTCTTAAACTGATTATTTATAATGTATAAATTTTTATTATGGCTCATTTGATTTTCACAAGTCCCCCATAATGTACTGCATGTGAAAGGGCTTTAGAAATCATAAACAAAGTTTAGGAATTTAGTTATTATCTTTACATTATATCCCAAAATGAAGGTCCCACAACCTTTCTAGTGATTGAACAAACATCTTATCTTTTTGTCTTGTTTAGGAAACTCAAGACAACAATTCACTTTCCATGGAAAATTAACAGTAATATGCATAGAGTTTTACAGTTTACAAAACATTTTCCATAAGTCATTTCATGCAATTTCATTGATAATTCCCTGAAGCAGAAGAGGAGCTAAGCAAGAAATAAAATAATTCATCAGTGGTCCACTAGGTCAATAGCAACTAGGCCCAAAACTCAGGTTTTCATTTTCTTCAAAGCGTACTTTCCACTCTACATATTGATATTTAAAAAATATTTTTATTAGTCCTCATTTATATTTAAAGCATTTCTATCTGGTATAAAGTATGTTATGCTTCCTATTTTACAGACCATCCGGCAAAGAACAATTAAATGATATATTTCTTTCTGCAGTCACTGGATGTTTTGGTAACTGCAAATCTGGTTTGCAGTTTAAATGCTTAGCATCCTCTTTATTTGCACATCAGAGAAGAGTAACAATCTCCCAAACTCCTTACCTGGGTTCTGAGCTTTAAATATGGGTAGTTGTTCTGTAGAAAATCGAAGGTATGAACTCAAAGGCTTCTTTGGGTAACTACCCAAGGTGGATGAAAACCATCTCGGTACACACACAAAACTACACGTAAATAAAAAGAAAATAATTAAATGTCAGATTAATTGCTAGTAGTCATATGTATATGAACAGAGATTCCAAATAAGGTGTCATCAAGATGCTACATCTAACACCGTCAACAAGAAAATAAGTGACATTTAAAATTGTCTTAACCAGGAGGAAGAGCCTGCAAAACTGGTCTCAAAGCCCTCATCTCCTAAAAAGGGCAGACAGTAGAGGAAAGCGCCTATACTCCAGCTACCGGGTTCCACCTCCTCAACGCACACATAGTGGCGGGAGACTCTTGGCGTGACTTCGCAGAGGACAGGTGCTCGCAGACTAGACTGTGGCGAGGGGCGGGAGGAGGGGTGGAGGGCGGCAGGAAGCAAGGCATGGGGTACTTACTGGAGTAAGGCCTGCTCTCAAAGCCACGGTCCCTTTGTCAAGGTCGAGGTCTGAACTAAACGGTCAGGGTGGCCCTGACCTCCTTAGGATGGGCAGAAAGTGGACGGAAGTGTCTACACTGCAGCCCCGGGGCGGCCTCGGCCTTGCCACCTCCTGAGGCGCAGGAGAGCGGTCCTACCTGAGGGGAAAGCGCAGTCGACTTCCACAGCTCGAGCACAGCTCCGCGCCGGACTTGCCCAGGGCACTCAGCACGCCCCACACACCCCGGAGAAGCGCCATCGCACCTGCGGACAACTCAGCGACCCGGCTCCAATCTCGTAAAGTCTCCGGGCACGATAAAACAACCCCAACAATGACAACCCCAGCACCCTTGCGAACCTCCTGAGTTTATTAACACGCCCGCCACTCGCGAGGCACTATGGGAAGCCAGTTAACATCCGGTCGGGAGATAGGGGTGGGGCAAGGCAGCGAAAGCAAATAAGGGCAGGCGCCGTAGTGACTCCCTCGATGGGCGGGACTGCCACGACGGAGGAGGAGCTCTGAGGCGGTTAAGGTGAACCGCCTCCCGGCTTGCCTGTGGAGGGCCCTGGCCCCCAGGGGGCGCTGCGAAGCCGCCTTTGCCCCCGGCCCCCAGCAGTCAGTTCTCAGTGGGGCCGGTTGACTGCTCGAGGGGCGGCGGCAGCCTCACCCCGACCTGGCACTGGCTGGCGTCCTGCCGTGATGGCCCGAAGGGCTAGTACGTAACAGACATTTTTACCACGAGGACACTGGGTAAACTGTGCAGGCGGCGCTGCTCTGTGGTCTCAGTGGCGGGTGCTGCGAGCCAGGGGAGCCTCGCAATTCAAGTCGGACTGAAGCTCAGTTCACAGTTACCACAGAGAGTGCTTAGAGCCGGGGTTCGCAAATCTAAAAATGAAGAGCCTCAGGCCTTGCTGCAGGGTCTGATTTAACTAGTCGGCCGGGGTGGGGGTGGGATGGGGTGGGGGTGGGGGTGGTAGGCTGAGGAGGGACCCTCAATCTGCTTTTTTTAAACAAGTTCCCTAATTTTTAACAAGTTCCAATGCAGGTGATCCACGTTTAAAGCAATTTTGATTTAGAGTGTCGACCCAATCACTGCAAATATCCCTGACACATTGTTCAACTTTGACATTCAACCCTGCTTAATGGGGGTAGGGGTGGGGGGGGGGCAGGAAACGAGATTACGCAGGTTGGTTGTCTAGAGACTCTGGTTCTAGTTCCTGCGCTGGTATTAATAGCTAGACCCGGAAGTGTAGCATCTCCTCCAGTCACCCCAGTATGCTGTATACAAATAACCATTTACTGGGTATGCCAAGGCATGAAAAAGGTTGTAAAGACCTATGCTATTCAAGGTGCCGCAGCTTTTAAATTGCAGTTATTTTAAAGTTAACCACCTCCTGAGACACTCATTCCTCTGTTGCATAGCCGTCATTGTTAGAAAATTCTCCCCATTGTAATATTAAGATGAGGGTCTACTGCTTTTCTATAGCCTCCAAGCATTGGCCTTTCGGAGCCGCAAAGCCACAGAGGACTAAGCCAACTTGTTTTAAGTGGTAAACAACTATCACCACTTCCCTTTTCATAGACTCTCAGGATTGAAAGGGAACTTCTACGTCATCTCTTCAAGCCTCTCCTCCTGTTATGGATAAAACAGGATTTGTTTTTATTTTTCTGAGTATATACTATGTAGGAGGCCCCAAACAGACAAAAGATACCTCTCTCTCCCTAAAGCCTAGTGGCAGAGTAAAGAAGTAAATGATTACCATGTCAAGGTAGATAGAGGTAAGTATGGGATAGAATTTCTTATAATTACATTTAACTGCTTTCTAAACTAATTTGCTTTTTCTTTATCTAGATTTTTTTTTATTCTTTGAGATGTTTGATATTTTTAACTTTTGAGCATTCAAAAAAATCTTTTTGTGGTTGCTATTTTTTTAAAGCATTGTGGTAAATCCCATAAAAATTTTAGAAATCTGATCTATAATATTTCTGTTCTTGTCAGATACCAGTATTCCTTAAAATTAATTTATATCAGGGGTGATAATTTTATTCTAAATACAGTGTTTACAAGGAAAACATAGCACTACCTCGTGATGGTTAAGATTGTGTGTCAACTTGGCTGGGCCATGATTCTCAGTGGTTTGGCAGTTATGATGTAGTTTGGCAGCTATGTAATAATGTAATCATCTCCATGATGAGATCTGTTATGAGCCCCAATCAGCTGAAAGGGCGTCTCCTTGGGGGTGTGGCCTGCATCCAATATATGTGGGCTTTCTGGCAAAGCTCACTGGCTTTTGCTTGCTCTGGAACCTAATCTGACCTCCAGTTCTTGGTACTTGAGCTAGCAGCTTACCTGTCAGTCTTGTTATGCATCAGCCTCTGAAGGCTGTGAGCCAGCAACCTGCTGTCTTAACTGCCGATCTTGGATTTGTCCACCTCCGAAGCCTGTGAGCCAGAGGCCTGCTGCCTGACCTGGCCTCTTAGGTTCCCCAGCCCCTGAAGCTACATGAGTTGGGAGAAGCCTCCCGCATGACCCATGGGCTTGGAACTTTCCACCCTCTACAACCATGTGAGCTATTTCTTTGATATAAATTTCTCTCCCTCTCTCTCTCTGTATATAAAAGGAATAGACAGGATACGCTTCACTGGTTTTGCTTCTCTAGAGAACCCAGCCTAAGACATACCTACTTACTCAAACTGTTTTTGATCAAAAAAGCATGGTTTCACTTAAATTTATAAAACCGGAAGACTTAGGACGGCATTTCCCTGGGGGCCTCTGCCTTTACTTCCATTTTAAAAAAGCTCATCTACTCCTATCCGTGATTTCAACTGTCAGTTAAATCCTTACGATTCCCATACTCTATATTGAATCTAGACCTTTCCTTTTGGTCCCATATTCACATAAGGAACTGTATGCTGGACCCACAGGTACTTCAGTTGCAACATGCCTGAACAGAGTTCACTATCTTTCCTCTCTCATGAACTCCTTGTCTTGGTAAGAGGCACTGGTGTCCCACTGAAACATCCAAGCCAATTGTTGATAAATTATCCTAGAATTTTCTCCTTGACACCCCTCCCCCATCAATGATGATTCTATTTATTAACTCCTTTCTAGTATGCATTACCTTTTCCATCCCATTGTTGTCACTTTAGTTCGGGTCAGTAGTGTGCTGGTAAACTGGCCCTCTGAAAAGAAAGGCCCAATTTGTAGTGTTTACCAGTTTCTGTGGTGTAAATACTTCCACCATGGCTGGTGCCACATGATGTTACTGAACCAGAAGTTGGGAAGAGATGCTCCTAATTGGCTCTCCAAGCCAGTACCAGGCTGCTTCTCTGTGTCACTAGTTCAGGTTCTGCCATCTTTTCCTGAACTCATACGGTAGTTTTTCTACCAATGTTTTGAAAAGGCAAGTCCCGTTTATTAATTTACTCACTGAATATGTATTTAGCACTGTATGCCAGGCAGGCATATGTATGCATTTTACACCTTCAATGGCTCTTGCTTATCCACAGAATCAAGTTCAAATTCTCATATTCAGCATACAAGTCTTCCATGAACCAGCCCTTCTGCTTCCTGTATAGGTTCATCCTTCATTTCACCCCTTTAAAAAGTATTTTATATTTTTAATACCTATTTATTCTTCTGATTTAAGAGATACATCAAACCACTTCATTTGGCTCCGAGTCTACCACTGCTTTTTGTGTGATATGTTAAAGTCATAGAAATTACTGGTTGAATGTACAGACTTAAAAGTAAGACAGATCTGAAGACAGATTGTTACTTACTAGCTATATGGCCTTACCAAATAAAGATTTCTTGGACTCAGAGTATTCTCCTTTTAAAATGGGGGCATTAATGGTTGATTCTTAGGATTGTTGTGAAGATTAAGTTAGATAATATATATAAAGTTCTTAGCAGAGTCCCTGGAATATAGTAAAGGCTCAGTAAATGGCGGCTATTATTATCCTTATGTTATTCATAGCAATTATTATTAGCTTCTAAATAATTATAGGTATAGTATGAATTATACTCAAAAAAGTCAGATTTGCTTCAGAGCCCTGTTATTACTTCATTGTCATTTTTTCTCCCTGTTAAATAATATACTTACATACCAGCATTGCTCTCTCTTCCTATTGAACTCTTAACATTTCTTAAATTAGTAATTTTTGAGAATAAATACTGTGATATTTGTTGAAAAATTAAAACAACACATGCTTAAGTTTGAATCATTCTTTAATGTTTTCAGAACTTTTAAAAATCATTTTATTTGATTTTATGATTCACAAATCAAAGAAGTCGACAGAGAAAGTATTGTCATGATCATGGTTCCCAATTTACAGATGAGAAAATGAAGTTCCGAAAGCCTAATTCACAAGGTTGTAATGGTTAGTAAATTATGGGGGTGAAAACCTGGTCTTCCAATTCATTGCCCTGTGCTTTTCTGACTATATTAGACTGTCCCTCAGACTCAGTTAACACAGAACTTCATCCCAGGCCAAAATATCTTCCTTGGGTCTTCTATAGTATGTGAGCCCATATCACTTATTTGGTACTTAACATCCAATTCTCTGGGTTTTAATCATGGTTTTTTGGGTTATTTTGTTAGTTTGTTTTTAATGTATACATATTTTTTTCCCTCAACACATGGAAAGCTACTTGAGGTCAAGACTGTGTCTTACGCTCCTTTTTATCCCCCATAGTACTTTAGGAAAGACTGGTGGCATAGTAGTTAAGTGCTACAGCTGCTAACGAAAAGGTCAGCAATTCAAATCTGCCAGGCGCTCCTTGGAAACTCTACGGGGCAGTTCTACACTGTTCAATGGGGTCGCTAGGAGTCGGAATCAACTCGATGGCAGTGGGTTTTTTTTTGGGTTATAGTACTTTAGCAGAGAACATTGGGCAAGATAGATAGATAGATATAGATAGAAAGAAAATGTGAAAAAATTAGAACCTGCACAAATTATTTATACACCAGTTTGGCCCCATAGAAAACAAAAGCTACCAGTCAGAAGTTTCATTTGCCAACATAAGGGAAAGATGGGAAGCATGTAAAACTTCAGGAATGTACACGTGACAGTAATGACCATGGTAAATTGATACTTGCACATTGGTAAAGCTGAAGGTAGCACTAATAAAGAGCAGTAGCTGCCAGAGGCCTGTATTATTTTCTCTGAATATTGGTGTTAAATGCATAGATATCGTTCAAATGAAGAAAAAATATTCTTAAGAGAATGCAGTCTTGCTTTTAAAATTATAATGGATAAATAATTCAGGTCTATAGTAGGAATGGAGCCCTGGTGACATAGTGGTTAAGAGCTCAGCTGCTAACCAAAAGGTTGGCAGTTCAAATCCACGAGCCGTTCCTTAGAAACCCTAGGGGGCAGTTCAACTCTGTGCTATATGGTCGCTGTGAGTTGAAACCGACACAACAGCATGTAACAACAACAACACAGTAGGGACAACCATCTAACAGAATGAGGAAGAGATTTGATTCTGAACTCGTAAGTAAAATCTATTTCTGTAGATAAAATCGTAAATACCATATTTAAAGACAATTTACTCATCAGTAATTAAAGTTTTAAAAAGAAAAGATGTCACTTTGATTACGACGGTGCAACTGACCCTGGCCTTGGTCTTTTTAATCCCCTCGTATGCAATGAAAGCTGGGCAATGAAACAGGAAGACGGAAGAATTGACGCATTCGAATCATGTTGGTGAACATGGACTGCCAGGAGAATGAATAAATTAGTCTTAGAAGAAGTACAGCCAGAATACTCCTTAGAAGTGAGGATGACAAGATTTTCACTCACTTACTTTGGGCACATCAGGAAAGACAAATCACTAAAAAAGGACATAATGCTCGGTAAAGTAGAGGGTCAGTGAAAATGAGGGAAACCCTCAATGAGATAGACTGAGACGATAACCACAGCAAGGACTCAAACATACTAACAATAATGAACATGGCACAGAACCAAGCAACATTTCGTTGTGTTATACATAAGGTCGCCATAAGTTGAAGCTGCCTCAAATGGCAACTAACAACAATATATAGCACCATCATACACACTGAAAGGAGTACAAAAAAAATAACATTTGTTCCTCTCCCAAAAAAGTTATACCCTGACTGGGAAAACACAAAAATATAACAAGAATTCATTGGAGCACTATAAAAAAATTACAATTTGTTTAAATATCTCATAGTTTATCTTTCCTGTAAATACAGATGTCAATAAATTATACATGTAGAAAATTACATGTAAAATATTTTCCTTCAAACCGTTTTCATTTACTTGGAGTCTGTTACCTCACTGGAGTTTGCCTTTAGAATCAGTATTCAAAAGGAAGGAAGGGAACACAGCAAAGGGTACTTGTGCATAGCCAACAGTCAACATCATCCTAAATGGAGAGAGTCTAAAAGCATTCCCATTGAGGCAGGGAACCAGACAAGGGTGCCCTTTATCACCATTCTTATTCTGTATTCTTCTGGAGGTCCTAGCCAGAGCAATTAGGCTAGATAAAGAAATAAAGGGCATCCAGATTGGCAAGGAAAAAGTCAAAGTATCTCTATTTGCAGATGACGTGGTCTTATGTGCAGAATACCCTAAAGAATGCTCAAGAAAACTACTTAGAAGAGTTCAGCAGACTATCAGGATACAAGATAAACATACAAAAATCAGTTGGATTCCTCTACATCAACAAAAAGAACATTGAAGAGGAAATCACCAAATCAATACCATTTACAGTAGCCTCCAAGAAAATAAAATACTTAGGAATAAATCTTACCAGAGACGTAAAAGACCTAAACAAAGAAAACTACAAGACACTACTGTAAGAAACTAAAAGAGACCTTTATAAGTGGAAAAATATACCTCGCTCATGGATAGGAAGACTTAACATTGTAAAAATGTCTATTCTACCAAAAGCCATCTATAGATACAATGCAATTCTGATCCAAATCCCAATGACATTTTTTAATGAGATGGAGAAATAAAATCACCAACTTCATGTAGAAGGGAAAGAAGCCCTGGATAAGTAAAGAATTACTGAAAAAGAAGAACAAAGTGGGAGGCCTCATTCTACCTGATTTTAGAACCTATTATACCGCCACAGTAGTCAAAACAGCCTGGTACTGGTACAACAACAGATACATAGGCCAATGGAACAGAATTGAGAATCCAGACATAAATCCATCCACATATGAGCAGCTGATATTTGACAAAGGCCCAAAATCCACTAAATGGGGAAAAGACAGTCTCTTTAACAAATGGTGCTGGCATAACTGGATATCCATCTGCAAAAAAATGAAACAAGACCCATACCTCACACCATGCATAAAAACAAACTCAAAATGGATCAAAGACCTAACTATAAAATCTAAAATGATAAAGATCATGGAAGAAAAATAGGGACAATGCTAGGAGCCCTAATACATGGCATAAACAGTATACAAAACATTACTAACAATGCAGAAGAGAAAACAGATAACTGGGAGCTCCTAAAAATCAAACACCTATGCTCATCCAAACACTTCACCAACAGAGTAAAAAGATCACCTACAGACTGGGAGAAAGTTTTTAGCTATGACATTTCTGATCAGCATCTGATCTCTAAAATCTACATGATACTGCAAAAACTCAACTACAAAAAGACAATCCAATTAAAAAATGGGCAAAGGATATGAACAGACACTTCACTAAAGACATTCACGTAGCTAACAGATACATGAGGAAATGCTCACAATCATTAGCCATTAGAGAAATGCAAATCAAACTACAATGAAATTCCATCTCCAACAAGGCTGGCATTAATCCAAAACACACAAAATAATAAATGTTGGAGAGGCTGTGGAGAGACTGAAACACTTATACACTGCTGGTGGAAATGTAAAATGATACAAGCACTTTGGAAATCAATTTGGTGCTTCCTTAAAAAGCTAGAGATAGAACTACCATACGATCCAGCAATTCCACTCCTTGGAATATATCCTAGAGAAATAAGAGCCTTTACACGAACAGATATATGAACACTCATGTTCACTGCAGCATTGTTTACAATAGCAAAAAGATGGAAGCAACAGAGGTGGCCATCAACAGATTAGTGGATAAATAAATTATGGTATATTCACACAATGGAATACTATGCATGATAAAAACAATGATGAATCTGTGAAACATTTCATAACATGGAGTGATCTGGAAGGCATTATACTGAGTGAAATTAGTCAGTTGCAAAAGGACAAATATTGTATGAGACCACTATTATAAGAACTGGAAAAATACTTTAAACGGAAGAAAATATTCTTCGATGGTTACGAGAGTGGGGAGAGAGGGAGGGAGAGGAGTTTTCACTAATTAGATAGTAGGTCAGAACTATTTTAGGTAAAGGGAAAGATAACACACAATACAGGAGAGGTCAGCACAACTGGACTAAACCAAAAGCAAAGAAGTTGCCTGGATAACCTGAGTGCTTCAAAGGCCAGCATAGCAGGGGCGGGGGTTTGGGGACCATGGTTTCAGGGAACATCTAAGTCAATTGGCATAATAAAATCTATTAAGAAAACATTCTGCATCCCACTTTGGAGAGTGGCATCTGGGGTCTTAAATGCTAGCAAGCGGCCATCTAAGATGCATCAATTGGTCTCAGTCCACCTGGAGGAAAGAAGAATGAAGAACACTAAAGACGCAAGGTAATTATGAGCCCAAGAGACAGAAAGGGCCACATAAATCAGAGACTACATCAGCCTGAGACCAGAACTAGATGGTGCCTGGCTACAATCGATGACTGCCCTGACAGGGAACACAACAGAGAGCCCTTGAGGGAGCAGGAGAGAGTGGGATGCAGACCCCAAATTCTTGTAAAAAGTCCAGACTTAATGGTATGACTGAGACTAGAGGGACCCCAGAAGTCGTGATCCCCAGACCTTCTTTTAGCCCAAGACAGGAACCATTCCTAAAGCCAACTCTTCAGACAGGGATTGGAATGGACTATGGAATAGAAAATGATCCTGGTGAAGAAAGAGCTCCTTGGATCAAGTAGACATACGAGACTAGGCAGCTTCTGCCTGGTGAAGAGATGAGAGGGCACAGGGGGCAGAAGCTGGCCGAGTGGACATGAAAATAGAGTGGAGGGAAGGAGTGTGCTGTCTCATTAGAGTGAGAGCAACTAGGAGTATATACAAACAAAACCAAACCCAGTGCCATCGAGTCGACTCTGACTCATAGCGACCCTTTAGGACAGAGTAGAACTGCCCCATAGAGTTTCCAAGGAGCGCCAGGCAGATTCGAACTGCTGACCCTTTGGTTAGCAGCTGTCGCACTTAACTACTACACCACCAGAGTTTCCAGGAGTATATAGCAAGGTGTATATAAGTTTTTGTATGAGAGACTGACTTGGTTTGTAAACTTTCACTTAAAGCACGGTAAAAATTAAAAGAAATGTAATTTAAAAAAAGGGGAGGGAGGAAGGAAGGGCTACTACTGCAAAGGAATAGAAAAAAACAGAGAGAGAAATTAGAAAAACCTATTGCATGTTAATAGTTCCCAGCTGTCCAAATTAATGTATGAATTATTTCTCAACCAGAGCAAAGTCTGATGCAGCCTTAATTATTAAGAGCGTATCAGAATTATTTTTAGCCATTGCTGTAGTAGCCTTACACAAAATAAATATAGCTTTTCTATTTTAAAGTTGATTCTGTGAGTCAGCAGGAGGTAGGACAAGCAAAAAAGACAGCAATAATTTTATGCAAATTTGTGTGTGTGTGTGTGTGTGTGTGTGTATATATATATATATATAAAAGAAAAACCAATTCACATTCCTGAAAGCTGACTTAAAGAATGGAAGAAATTCAGAATGATCGTATTGGTGAAATAAGGCTATCGAATAATAATCTAATATGTTTGCCTTCACATTATTGTAAAGCACTCAAATACAAAAAATAATTATAGTTTATTGCTCAACTACATGCCAAACTTTTTATGTACATTATCTCTGATTGTCTCATAAATCCTACAAGGTGGGTATTGTTTCTATTGTACAGGTATACAAACTAGTACTCAGAGAGGTATATATAGGAAGGATTATAACCCTTGTTAGCATCTTTCAAATAAAAGTAATTCCCCCCTCTGAATCCCTGAAGTTTACAGTTTTGAATTTATATTTGATTTTATGTAAGTGTGATATAGGCAAATCAGTCATGAAGTTGCAAGGTTTTTTCTAAACACTCGTTCACATTCCATTATTTCTTTTCTGCCCCTACGAATTTTACCCTTTCTTGGCTTCTTTGACTAATGAGCACATTGTAGAAATAACATCTTAAGTTCCTTTACCTGCTTATTCATCCAGTCATTCAAAAACCCTTTGTAGGCTTGCATTAAACATGAGGTCACTATGAGTCAGAACTGACTTGATGGCAACAGATTTTTTTATACTCACACGTATGCATGGGTGTATGTGCATAAAAAAGGTATGGAATAATAAACACAACATTGAGCTTAATAATGATTGCAATTGGAAAAAACCAAACCTGTTGCCTTTTAGTTGATTCTGACTCATAGCGACCCTATAGAACACAGTAGAACTGCCCTATAGGGTTTCCAAGGAGCAGCTGGTGGATTTGGACTGCTGACCTTTTGGTTACCAGCTGAGCTCTTAATCACTTTTTACTTTATATAGATTTGTATTATTGTAATTTTTTCTCAAAATACAAGCATAATACAGTAGTCCCCTTTTTCTGCGGTTTCATTTTCCGTGGTTTGTTACCCGCAGTCAACCTTGGTCTGAAAAATGTTAAATGAATAGCATGAGGAAATCTCGGACCATCCCGATCTGCCCCGGCTGAGGACCACACTCACATAGCTTTTATTACAGTATGTTGTTATAATTGTTCTATTTTATTATTAGTTATTGTTGTTAATCTCTTTAAAAAAAAAAAACAAAACACCAAACCTGTTGCCATCAAGTCGATTTCAACTCATAGCAACCCTCTAGGACAGAGTAGAACTGCCCCGTAGGGTTTCCAAGGAGCGCCTGATGGATTCAAACTGCAGACCTTTTGGTTAGCTGCCAAATTCTTAACCACGAAGCCACCAGGGTTTCCAATTGCATACTGTGCCTAATTTATAAATACTTTATCGTAGGTGTGTAGGCATAGGACAAAACATAGTATCTATAGGTTTTAGTGCTATCCGTGGTTTGAGGCATGCATGAGGGTCTTGGAATGTATCCCTGCAGACAAGGGGGCCTACTGTATTCATCTTTGTAATAATTTAAGTCAGTTACTAGTAGAGCCAATATGTTCTAAAAATACGAACATGACTGAAGTATGACTCATCTGCTGTAATCTGCCTGGGAGAGTAGAAGACTTCACTAGTAGGTGACACTTGAACTGTCTTTTCAAGTGGAGAACGGTGGAGGTGCTTTCCAGAAAAATGAAACTGAATGTGCAAGTCATAGATATACATGAGGGCATGTTGTCCTTAAGAAATGGTGTCTAAAAAAAGTGGTAGGAAACCAAACCAAAGCTACAAGAATTACTAAAGGAAATTCTTTGGTCAGAAAATCAATAATATCAGATACCAACACAAGGTCACAGAACAGAACATCCTGATATCAACTCAAATAGGGAAATCACAAAAAAGAAATAAGATTAATTCAAAAAAGAAAAAAAATGCTCAAAATGGAATCAATGAAGTCGTTGTGTAAAAGATTATAATAATGAAAAAAGAGGGACTAAATACAGGAAGCATAGATCTTCGTTATGGAGAGGAAAACAAGGCAATATACAATGATACAAGTTAGGTTTTTATTTAGAAAAATAGGGTAAATATTAAGGTAACCACAAAGAGGTCTAACAATTCCATACTTCAAAATAAAAACCAAGAAAAACATAAAGACTCAGCAAAAATAAATTCAGCTACTATGAAAATGAGGAAAACACAATTTACAAAGAAAAACTTCTCAGCACAAAAAAGTAAGCGGAAAAATGAAATTGTCAACAACACACAAAAAAAGGCATCAAAATGACAGCAAAAAAAAAACAACTCATGCTTATCTACAATTACGCTGAAAGTAAATGGACTAAATGCACCAATAAAGAGACAGAGAGTCTCAGACTGGATAAAAAAACACGATCTGTCTATATGCTGCCTACAAGAGACACACCTTAGACTTAGAGACACAAACAAACTAAAACTCAAAGGAAGGAAAAAAACATATCAAGCAAACAACAATCAAAAAAGAGCAGGAGTAGCAATATTAATTTCTGACAAAATAGACTTTAAAATTAAATCCACCACAAAGGATAAAGAAGGACACTACATAATGAGTAAAGGGACAATTTACCAGGAAGATATAACCATATTAAATATTTATGCACCCAATGACAGGGCCGCAAGATACATAAAACAAACTTTAACAGAATTGAAAAGTGACATAGACACCTCCACAATTATATTAGGAGACTTCAACACACCACTTTTGGAGAAGGATAGGAATTGCAGTAAGAAGCTCAATAGAGACATGGAAGATCTAATTGCTACAATTAACCAACTTGACCTCATAGACTTATACAGAACACTCCACCCAACAGCTGCAAGGTATACTTTTTTTTCTAGTGCACATGGAACATTCTCTAGAATAGATCACATATGAGGTCATAAAACAAACCTTTGCAGAATCCAAAACATCGAAATATTACAAAGCATCTTCTCAGACCACAAGGCCATAAAAGTGGAAATCAATCACAGGAAAATCAGGGAACAGAAATCAAATACTTGGAAACTGAACAATACCCTGCTGAAAAAAGACTGGGTTATATAGGACATTAAGGATGCAATAAAGAAATTCGTAGAATGCTACGAGACTGAAAACACTTCCTATCAAAACCTTTGGGACACAGCGAAAGCAGTGCTCAGAGGTCAATTTATATCGATAAATGCAAACATACATAAAGAAGAAAGAGCCAAAATCAGTGAGCTGTCCCTACAACTTGAACAAATAGAAAGCGAGCAACAAAAATACATCAGGCACCAGAAGAAAACAATAAATTTTAGAGCAGAATTAAATGAATTAGAGAACAGAAAAACAATTGAAAGAATTAACAAAGCGAAAAGCCGGTTCTTTGAAAAAATTAACAAAATTGATAAACCATTGGCCAGACTGACTACAGAAATACAGGAAAGGAAACAAATAACCCAAATAAGAAATGAGGTGGGCCATATCACAACGGACCCAACCGAAATTAAAAGAATCATAGCAGATTACTACAAAAAATTGTACTCTAACAAATTTGAAAACCTAGAAGAAATGGATGAATTCCTAGAAACACACTACCTACCTAAACTAACATTCAGAAGTAGAACAACTAAATAGACCCATAACAAAAGAAGAGATTGAAAAGGTACTCAAAAAACTCCCAACAGAAAAAAGCCCTGGCCCGGACGGCTTCACCGTGGAGTTCTACCAAACTTTCAGAGAAGAGTTAACACCACTACTACTAAAGGTATTTCAAAGCATAGAAAAGGATGGAATACTACCAGACTCATTCTATTAAGCCAGCATATCCCTGATATCAAAACCAGGTAAAGACATCACAAAAAAAGAAAATTACAGACCTATATCCCTCATGAACATAGATGCAAAAACCCTCAACAAAATTCTAGCCAATAGAATTCAACAACGTATCAAAAAATAATCCACCATGACCAAGTGGGATTTATATCAGGTATGCATCGATGGCACTGGGTTATGCAACATTGGTTCAATATTAGAAAAACCATTAATGTAATCCACCATATAAATAAAACAAAAGACAAAAACCACATGATCTTATCAATTGATGCAGAAAAGGCATTTGACAAAGTTCAACACCCATTCATGATAAAAACTCTCAGCAAAATAGGAATAGAAGGAAAATTCCTCAACATAATAAAGGGCATTTATACAAAGCCAACAGCCAGCATCTTCCTAAATGGAGAGAGCCTGAAAGCATTTCCCTTGAGAACGGGAAACAGACAAGGATGCCCTTTATCACCGCTCTTATTCAACATTGTGTTGGAGGTCCTAGCCAGAGCAATTAGGCTAGACAAAGAAATAAAGGGCATCCAGATTGGCAAGGAAGAAGTAAAAGTATCTCAATTTGCAGATGACATGATCTTATACACAGAAAACCCTAAGGAATCCTCTAGAAAACTACTGAAACTAATAGAAGAATTTGGCAGAGTTTCAGGTTACAAGATAAACATACAAAAATCAGTTGGACTCCTCTACACCAACAAAAAGAACGTAGAAGAGGAAATCACCAAATAGATACCATTCACGGTAGCCTCCAAGAAGATAAAATACTTAGGAATAAATCTTACCAAAGATGTAAAAGACCTATACCAAGAAAACTACAAGGTACTACTGCAAGAAACTAAAAGGGACCTACATAAGTGGAAAAACATACCTTTCTCATGGATAGGAAGCCTTTACATAGTAAAAATGTCTATTCTACCAAAAACCATCTGTATATACAATGCACTTCCAATCCAAATTCCAATGACATTTTTTCATGTGATAGAGAAACAAATCACCAACTTCATATGGAAAGGAAAGAAGCCCCGGATAAATAAAGCATTACTGAAAAAGAAGAACAAAGTGGCAGGCCTCACTCTACCTGATTTTAGAACATATTATACAGCCACAGTAGTCAAAACAGCTTGGTACTGGTACAACAACAGGCGCATAGACCAATGGAACAGAATTGAGAACCCAGATATAAATCCATCCACATATGAGCAGCTGATATTTGACAAAGGCCCAGAGTCAGTTACTGGGGAAAAGATAGTCTTTTTAATAAATGGTGCTGGCATAACTGGATATCCATTTGCAAAAAAATGGAACAGGACCCATACCTCACACCATGCACAAAAACTAACTCCAAATGTATCAAAGTCCTAAAAATAAAGTCTAAAACGATAAATATCATGCAAGAAAAAATAAGGACAACATTAGGAGGCCTAATACAAGGCATTAACAGAATACAAAACATTACTAAAAATGATGAAGAGAAAACAGATAACTGGGAACTTGAAAAATTGAACACCTATGCGCATCTAAAGACTTCACCAAAAGAGTAAAAAGACCACCTACAGACTGGGAAAAAATTTTCAGCTATGACATCTCTGACCAGTGCCTGATCTCTAAAATCTATATGATTCTACTAAAACTCAACCACAAAAAGACAAACAACCCAATTAAAAATTGGGCAAAGGATATGAACATGCACTTCACTAAAGAAGATATTCAGGCGGCTAACAGATACATGAGGAAATGCTCTCGATCATTAGCCATTAGAGAAATGTAAATTAAAACTACGATGCGATTCCATCTCACTCCAAAAAGGCTGGCATTAATCCAAAAAACACAAAATAATAAATGTTGGAGAGGCTGTGGAGAGATTGGAACTCTTATACACTACTGGTGGGACTGTAAAATGGTACAACCACTTTGGAAATCCATCTGGCGTTTCCTTAAAAAGCTGGAAATAGAACTACCACACGACCCAGCAATCCCACTCCTTGGAATATATCCTAGAGAAATAAGAGCCTTTACACGAACAGATATATGCACCCCATGTTTATTGCAGCACTGTTTACAATAGCAAAAAGCTGGAAGCAACCAAGGTGTCCATCAAGAGATGAATGATTAAGTAAATTATGGTATATTCACACAATGGAATACTATGCATCGATAAAGAGCAGTGATGAATCTGTGAAATATTTCATAACATGGAGGAATCTGGAAGGCATTATGCTGAGTGAAATTAGTCAGTTGCAAAAGGACAAATGTTGTATAAGACCACTATTATAAGATCTTGAGAAATAGTTTAAACTGAGAAGAACACATTCTTTTGTGGTTATGAGAGGGGGAAGGGACAGAGAGTGGGAGAGGGTTATTTACTGATTAGATAGTAGTTAAGAACTACTTTAGAACTACTTTAGGCTAAGGGAAGGACAACACTCAATACAGGGGAGGTCAGCACAACTGGACTGGACCAAAAGCAAAGAAGTTTCCCGAATAAACTGAATGCTTCGAAGGTCAGGGAGCAGGGGCGGAGGTTTCGGGACTATGGCTTCAGGGGACATCTAAGTCAATTGGCAAAATAAATTCTATTAAGAAAACATTCTGCATCCCACTTTGAAGTGTGGCATCTGGGGTCTTAAACGCTAGCAAGCAGCCATCTAAGATGCATCAATGAGTCTCAACCCACCTGGATCAAAGAAGAATGAAGAACAGCAAGGTCACAAGGTAATTATGAGCCCAAGAGACAGAAAGGGCTACATGAACTAGGAACTACATCATCTTGAGACCAGAAGAACTAGATGGTGCCCAGCCACAACCGATGACTGCTCTGACAGAGAGCACAACAGAGAACCCCTGAGGGAGCAGGAGAACAGTGAAATGCAGACCCCAAATTCTCATAAAAAGACCTGACTTAATGGTCTGACTAAGACTAGAAGAATCCCGGTGGTCATGGTCCCCAAACCTTCTGTAGGCCCAGGACAGGAATCATTCCTGAAGCCAACTCATCAGACATGGATTGGACTGGACAATGGGTTGGAGAGAGATGCTGATGAGGAGTGAACTACTTGGTTCAGGTGGACACTTGAGACTATGTTGGCATCTCCTGTCTGGAGGGGAGATGGGAAAGTAGAGGGGGTTAGAAACTGGCAAAATGGTCGTGAAAGGAGAGACTGGAAGGAGGGAGCTGGCTGACTCATTAGGGGAAGAGTAAGTGGGAGTATGTAGTAAGATGTATATAAGTTTATATGTGAGAGACTGACTTGATTTGTAAGCTCTCACTTAAAGCACAATAAAAATTATTTAAAAAAAAAAAAAGTGGTAGGAGACAAACCTAAAGATGTTGGGTGGGGTTAGGCTGTAAAGGGCTATGTATAATACCCTAAAAAATTTGTTAGCAAAAGATAGCCAAACAATTTTTGGGGGCCAATTAGAAGCATAATTAAATTTGTATTTAGAAAAATCCCTTCAGTAGTAGCATAGAAAATGATGGAAGTGAGGAGACTTGAAGGAGATCCATCAATTAGGAGGCTATTGCTACAATCCAGGAAAGAGGGAGTGAGATTCTGAACTTACACTCCAAAGGCACTTTGAAATAAAACCAGAAAGATTTCGTTGACTCGCTAAGCATGTAGAAACTAAGAATGAGGTTACTTTGAGGACTCTAGGATGACAGACTGACTCCTATTTCAATTCAAATTGCATACCCTGCTGAGTAAATATCCCTAAGGAAATGCTTCCATTGTATCATTGTCTTAGTTATCTAGTGCTGCTATGACAGAAATACCCCAAGTGGATGGCTTTAACAAACAAATTTATTTTCTCATAGTTTAGGAGGCTGGAAGCCCAAATCCAGGCTGTCGGCTCCAGGGGAAATCTTTTTCTCTCTGTCGGCTCTGGAGAAAGGTCCTTCTCTTCTTAGTTCCTGTTCCTGGGCAATCTTCTTGTTAAAATCTCTCTTCCCTCATCTCTGCTTCTCTTGCTTGAAAGCTTGTTTAATCTCTATTTATTTCTCAAAAGAGATTGATTTAAGACACACCCTATACTAATCCTGTCTTATTAATGTAGCAAAGACAACCCGTTCCCAAATGGGATTATAACCACAAGCATGTTGTTTTTAGGCACCCTTGAGTTGGTTCCAACTCACAATAACCCTATGTACAACAGAATGAAACACTGCCCAGTCCTGTATCATCCTTACAATTGTTGCTATGCTTGAGCCCATCATTGCAGCCACTGTGTCAATCCATCTCATTAACAGTCTTCTTTTTTTTTTTTTTCTTTTTCACTGACCCTCTACCAAGCATGATGTCCTTCTCCAGGGACTGGTCAGTCCCTCCTGATAACATGTCCAAAGTACTTGAGATGAAGTCTTGCCATCCTCACTTCGAAGGAGCATTCTGGCTGTACTTCTTCCAAGACAGATTGGTTTGTTCTTCTGGCAGTCCATGGTATATTCAATATTCTCTGCCAACAACATAATTCAAAGACATCAATTCTTCCTTGGTTTTCCTTATTCATTGCCTAGCTTCGCATGCGTGTGAGGTGGTTGAAAGCACCATGGCTTGGTTCAGGTGCACCTTAGTCCTCAAAGTGACATCTTTGCTTTTAAACACTTTAAAGAGGTCTTTTGCAGCAGTTTTGCCCAGTGCAATGCGTTGTTTGATTTCTTGACTGTTCTTTCCATGGGCGTTGATTGTGGACTCAAGTATTAAAATAAATCCTTGACAACTTCAATATTTTCTCTGTTTATCTCAATGGCAGTGGGTGTCATGATGTTGCTTATTGGTCCAGTTGTGAGGATTTTTGTTTTCTTTATGTTGAGCTGTAATTTATACTGAAGGTTGTAGTCTTTGATTTTCATCAGTAAGTGCTTCAAGTCCTCTTCACATTCAGCAAGCAAGGTTGTGTCATCTGCATATCACAGGTTGTTAATGAGTCTTCCTTCAATCCTGATGCTGTATTCTTCTTGATATAGTCCAGCTTCCTGGATTATTTGCTCCGTATAGAGATTGTATAAGTATGGTGAAATGATACAACCCTGACGCACACCTTTACGGATTTTAATTTTAAACCACACAGTGTCCCCTTGTTCTGTTCGAACAACTGCCTCTTAGTTTATGTACAGACACTTTCAAGACCTGTGAGACATACCATATCTCACCCACTTTTTGTGCCTTTGAAGTTCTTTGGAAAGGGAATAACCCAATTTTATTTTATTTAATTAATTAATTAACTTATTGTCCTTTAAGTGAAAGTTTACGATTCAAGTCAGTTTCTCATACAAAACCTTATACACACATTGTTATGTAACCCCAGTTGCTCTCCCTACAATCTGAGAGCATACTTCTCTCCACCCTGTATTTCCCATGTCCATTCAACAAGCTTCTGTCCGCTTCTGCCTCATCTTGCCTGTAGACAGGAGATGCCCACATAGTCTCCTGTGTCTACTTGCTCTAAGAAGCACGCTCCTCAGCAGTATCATTTTATGTCTTATAGGCCAGTCTGATCTTTGAAGAGTTGACTTCAAGAATGGTTTTAGTTTTGGGCTAACAGAGACCCCGGGGTCCATGACCTCTGGGGTCCCTTCAGTCTCAGACCATTAAGTCCGGTCTTTTTACAAGAAATTTGAGGTCTGCATCCCACTTTTCTCCTGCTTTATCAGGAATTCTCTGTTGTGTTCCCTGTCAGGGCGGTCATTGGTGGTAGCCGGGCACCATCTAGTTCTTCTGAGATAGCCAAATTTTAACTCATTTAGCCTCAAGGTGGGAGCCTTTTGAAAGGAGTGAAACTAAAAACTCCTGAGCGGGACCCTCATTTTTGTGTAGACTGAGCATTGTTTTAGGTGATACCTCCTGGGTGGGTGAATTTTCTAAACTTTTGACAGGTTTGCTTTTATTTCTGTGAGATGAGCCTCCTCGCTACGTTTCCCAGTTACTATGCTCTTGTTGAGAATGTGCTTATTGTGAGAATAAGCTATTGCCAATCTTCATTCAGTCATAGTGGCCATTTTCTCCTTTATGCCATTCATTATTTCCAGGTGTTACTAGCTCCCTTCTTTTCTAGCTTCTGAATAATAAATAAGGCCTTTCCAATGAGGAATAATACATTGCAGTGGTACTTTTCAGGGGATTGGAACTCCTACAAGTTATTCTTACCCTGCATTCAATCTTAGGGCCCAATCATTACTTTCACATATAGCAAGTGGAATGCACTGTGAGCAGTTCTGCAGTATTCCGGGGCAGCTGTTTCTGCTTCTTAGCTGTTAGTCCTGCTTTTTATAATTAGGAATACATAGTAGTGGTAATTTTCCTGAGATTCAAATAACTTTAGTTTTATTTTGGCCTGTAAGTACTGCTTTTGCAGTAATAAAAAATGCATTGTATTAGTAATTTTCCTGAGATAAAAATCCCATGGCTTTATTTATTTGGGCTGTAAGTACTGCTTTTTACACTTAGTGGAATATACCGTACCATGTTTTGAAAAGTGTCATGAAAAATAATTCAGAAGCTAAGAAGGAGACTCAAATAAAATGTATGCGCAGTCATTGCCAGGTGCATTCATGTTTTACTTCATGTTTTGCAAATATTCAAGAAACAAAATTAAAAAAAATATTTTACCACTGACTCATATCAGCAGAATTTACATCATCCACAGTCCACTGAGACATACCTGATCCCAGATAATGGGTATCAAAATCCATAACTTATCAAAAATTCTGAATTGGTCCTTTAATCAGCATGCCTTCATTAGTGAAAACACATGGTATCCTCAAAAAATTCAAAGGAGAAAATAATTGGATCCTGAAAGGGTTAAGTGTTCTGGAATTCCCATTCTTTGCGATGTTATCCATAATTTGATAAGATCCACACAATCAAATGCCTTTACATAGTCAATAAAACACAGGTAAACGTCTTTCTGGTATTCTCTGCTTTCAGCAAAAATACATCTGACATCAGCAATGATATCCCTCTTTCCATGTCCTTTTCTTAATTTGGCTTGGATTTCTGGCAGTTCCCTGTCGATATACTGCTGCAGCCGTTTTTGAATGATCTTCAGCAAAATTTTGCTCACGTGTGATATTAATGATATTGTTCTGTAATTCCCACATTCGGTTGGATCACCTTTCTTGGGAATAGGCATAAATATGGATCTCTTCCAGTCATTTGACCAGGTAGCTATCTTCCAAATATCTTGGCATAGACAAGTGAGCACTTCCAGCACCGCATCCATTATTTGCATGGGATATTAATGATACAGTTTGATAATTTCCACATTCTGTTGGATCACCTTTTTTAAAATTTATATATGTGTGTATATATATATATAAACCTGTTACTGTCGAGTCGATTCCAACTCATAGCGACCTTACAGGACAGAGTAGTACTGCTCCACAGAGTTTCCAAGGAGTGCCTGGTGGATTTGAACTGCCGACCTTTTGGTTAGCATCAGTAGCATGTAACCGCTACACCACCAGGGTTCCTGTATACGTGTGTGTATATATATATATTATATATATATGTATATATAGTACTTCAGGTGAAAGTTTGCAGAGCAAATTAGTTTCTCATTTAACAATACACATTTTGTGACATTGGTTGCCAACCCTGCGACATGTCAACACTCCTCTTCTTGATTCCTCCAGATTTCCTGTCCCCTCCTGCCTTCTCATACCTGCCCCTGGGCTGGTA
Organism: Loxodonta africana; assembly: GCF_030014295.1. Taxonomy (NCBI): domain Eukaryota; kingdom Metazoa; phylum Chordata; class Mammalia; order Proboscidea; family Elephantidae; genus Loxodonta; species Loxodonta africana. Next base: position 55,887,663 of record NC_087357.1, on the reverse strand, counting down.
TGCCCATTCAGTCTCATATACATCATTAAGCTACGTGCATTATTGTTTGTTTTATAGGCCTGTCCGATAATTGGCTGAACGGTAAACCTTAGGAGTGACTTTGGTACTCAATTAAAAGGGTGTCTGGGGACCATATTCTTGGGGTTTCTCCCTGTCACACTAGTAAGTCTGGTCTTTTTTTTGTGTGTGTGAGTTTGAATTTCGTTCTACTACATTTTTCTTCAACTGCGTCCAGGACTTTCTATTGTGATCCCTGTTAGAACAGTCGGTGGTGATAGCTGGGCACCATCTAGTTGTGCTGGACTCAATCTGGTGGAGGCTGTGGTAAATTGTGGTCCATTAGTCCTTTGCATTAATCTTTTCCTTGTGTCTTTGGTTTTCTTCATTCTCCCTTGCTCCACATGGAGTGGAAAGACCAGAGGAGTATCTTAGGTGACCACTCAAGCTTTTAAGACCCCAGACGCTACTCACCAAAGTAAGATAGATAACAATTTCTTTATAAACTATGTTATGCCAATTGAGCTAGGTGTCCCTCAAGACCATGATCATCAGCCCTCAGCCCAGTAACTCGGTCACTATGGGAGTTTGGATGTGTCTATGAAGCTTCTGTGACTCCCTTGGTCAAGTTGTGCTGGCTTCCCCAGTATCGTGTACTGTCTTACCCTTCATCAAAGTTATTCCTTCACCAAGACTTATCTATTGTCTATTTAGTGTTTTTCTCCCCCTCTCCTCTCTGACATAACCATCAAGGATTATTTCTGTGTGTAAACCTTTGTATGAGTTTTTATAATAGTGGTCTCATACAGTACTTGTCCTTTTGTGATTGACTTATATCACTCAGCATAATGCCCTCCAGATTCATCCATGTTGTGAGATGTTTTGCAGATTCATCACTGTACTTTATGGTTGTATAGTACTCCATTGTGTGTATGTACCAGTTTGTCCATTCACCTGTTGATGGGCACTTAGGTTTTTTCCATCTTTTTGCAATTGTGAATAATGCTGCAATGTATATGGACATGCATATGCTCTTATTTCTCTAGGATATATTCCTAGGAGCAGGATTGCTGGATCATATGGTATTTTTATTTCCAGCAGCCTCTCCAACATCTGTTATTTTCTCTTTTTTTGATTCGTGTCAATAATGTCAGGGTGCGATGATATTTCATTGTAGTTTCGATTTGCATTTCTCTAATGGCTAGTGCGCATTTCCTCATGTGTCTGTTAGCTGCCTGAATGTCTTGTTTGGTGAAGGGTCTGTTCATATCCTCTGCCCATTTTTAATTGGATTATTTGTCTCTTTGTTGTAGAGGTGTTGGATTTTTCTATTGATTTTAGAGATTAGACCTTTGTGGGGTATGTCAACCCAGAACATATACACAAAAAAAGCCAAAAATATTTTCCCAGTTTGCAGGTTCTCTTTTTACTTTTTTTGCAAAGTCTTTTGATGAGCATGTTATTTAGTTATCTAGCTTATCTTCTGGTGTTTGTGTATTATTACATATGGTTTGTATCTTATTTATGCCATAATAGGGCCTATAACATTGACCCTACTTTTTCTTCCATGATCTTTACAGTTTTTGGTTTTATATGTAGATCTTTGGTCCATTTTCAATTAGTTTTTGTGTGTGGTGTGAGGTTTCGCCAGCACCATATGTTAAAAAGACAGTCTTTTCCCCATTTAATGAACTTTGGGCCTTTGTCGAAGATCACGTGACCAAAGGTGAATAGATTTAAATCTCAATTCTTCATTCTGTTCCATTGGTCAATGTGTCTGTTGCTATACCGGTACCAGGCTGTTTTGCCTACCGTAATTGTATAGTAGGCTCTGAGGTCAGGTAGTGAGAGGACTCCTACTTGGTTCTTCTTCAATAATACTTTACTTATCTGGGGCCTCTTTCCTTTCCATGAGAGTTCATGATTAGTTTTTCCATCTCTTTAAAGAATTCTGTTGGTGTTTGGATCAGGATTGCATTGTATTTGTAGATTGCTTTTTTTTTTTTGGATAGAAGTGACATTTTCACAATGTTGAGTCTACCTATCCATGAACATGTTATGTTTTTCCATTTATGTAGATCTCTTTTGGTTTCTTACAGTACTGTTTTGTAGTTTTCTTTGCGTAAGTCTTTTATGTCACTAGTTAGATTTATTCCTAAGTATTTTATTATTTTATCCTTTTAAGGGGCTATTATAAATGGTATTGCTTTCCTGATTTCCTTTTTGTAGTTCTCTTTATTGGTGTATAGGAATCCACCTGATTTTTGTATGTTTATCTTGTATCCTGATACTCTGTTGAATCTTTCTATTAGTTCCAGTAGTTTTCTTGTGGAGTCTTTAGGGTTCCCTGTGTACAATACCATACCATTCACAGATAGGGACAGTTTTGCTTCTTCCTTGCTAATTTGGATGCCCTTTGTTTTTCTTGCCTTATTGCTCTAGCTAGGATTTCCAGCACAATTTAAGTAGAACCTGTGATAAAGGGCATCCTGTATTGTTCCTGTTTTCAGTCTTTCTGTGTTGAGAATGATGTTTGCTGTTGGTTTGGTATAGATGCCTTTTATTATGTTGAGGAATCTCCCTTCTATTCCTCTCTTATTGAGTTTTTTATTAGGAATCGGTGTTGGACTTTATCAAATGCCTTTTCTGCACTGATTGAGATGATCATAGGATTCTTTTATTTTTGTGGTGAATTATGTTGACAGATTTTCTAATGTTGAACCATCCTTGCATACCTGGTGTGAATCCCACTTGGTTGGGGTGTATTATTTTTTTTGATATGGTGCTGAGTTCTTTTGGCTACAATTTATTAAGAATTTTTGTATCTATATTCATAAGAGATATTGGTCTGTAACTTTCTTTTTTTTTTGTGCTGCTTTTGCCTGATTTTGGAATCAGGGTTATGCTGGCTTCATGGAATGAATCTGGAAGTATCCCTTCCTTTTCTATGTTCTGAAATATTTTGAGTAGCACTGGTATGAGCTCTTCTCTTAATGTTTAGTAGAATTCTCCAGTGAAGCTATCTGGGCCAGGATTTGTTTCGTTGTTGTTGGAGCTTTTTTTTTTTTTTTTAATTACCTTTTCAATCTTTTCTCCTGTTATGTGTCCAAATTTTCTACCTCAGCTTATGTTAGTTTAGGTAGGTAATATGTTTCTAGAAATTTGTCCGTTTCATCTAGGTTTTCAAATTTGTTGGAGTACAGTTTTTCATAATAGTCTATTATGATCCTTTTTATTCCATTAGGTCTATTGCAATGTCCCCCATTTCATTTCTTATTTGGGTTATTTGATTCCTCTCCTGTTTTACTTTTGTCAGTTTGGCTAATGGTTTGTTGGATCACCTTTCTCTGGAATGGGCACAAATATGGATCTCTTCCAGTTCATTGGCCAGGTAGCTGTCTTCCAAATTTCTTGGCATAGATAAGTGAACACCTCCAGTACTGCATCCATTTGTTGAAACATCTCAATTGGCATTCTGTCAATTCCTGGAGCCTTGATTTTTGCCAATACCTTCAGTGCAGCTTGGACTTCTTCCTTCAGTACCATCAGTTCTTGATCATATGCTACCTCTTGAAATGGTTGAACCTCAACCAATTCTTTTTGGTACAGTGACTCTCTGTATTCCTCCAGTCTTTTGATGCTTCTCGTGTCGTTCAATATCCACAGGCACAGAGGTTAGGATTTACAATGTGTATTTTTGGTTTTTTGGGGACACAATTCAATACATAATAGTCACTTTGCTGTTCAAAAACTTACATTGACTGTTTACGGGCTATCAAACAAGATTTCACATCTAGTGTATCTGCCTTATCCACCTATCCTTTCTCTCATTAATTGCACACAGAACTACCAGGCCATTATTTTTACTTTATTACCTTTGTTTGGTTTCCCCTATTTTAATTCATTCCTCACTTGAATATGCCAAGTAAAATCCTATCTGTCATCCAAGGTCAAGCTCATTCAGTTATTTAGTAAACATTTGAGGTGGGGAAGATTACTGTCTAGATAGTAGACATTTGTTATTTTGGGGGATGGAAAATAGAACACCAAATGTGAGTGAAATGTGCGCAGCTTGACCAAGGTAAATGATGTTACTAAGAAGTACGTAAGAAAAAAAGCACATTTTTGGTAAATGTTAGGACATATACAACTGTGCAACAACAATAATAGGAGTGTGTACACAAGTGTATGAATGTATTCATACAATTGTATAGGTGCGTATATGCATGTGTATAGGTGGGTATATATAAATGTTATACATATTCAGGTGTATGTGTAAGTATTTGCACCCATATGCATTCATATATACAAAAAGCACATGGGGGCACAAATATAAATACTTATTAAACACCTCGCAGGATTGCTTTACAGAGTTTGAAGGCTTAGGACCACAGTCTCATGGGACAACTCAGTCAATTGGCATAATATAGTATGTAAAGCTTATGTTCTATGTCCTATTTTGGTGAGTAGTGTCTTGTCTGGGGTCTTAAAAGCTTGTGAGTGGCCATCTAAGATACAATAATTGGCCTCTATGCATCCAGAGTGAAAGAGAATGAAGGAGTGAGTGGTTATCTAAGATACTCCAATGGTCTCACCCCGTCTGGTGCAAAGGAGAATGAAGAAAACCAAAGACACAAGGGAAATATTAGTCCAAAGGACTAATGGACCACAACTACCACAGCCTCCACCACAGTCCAGCAAAACTAGATGGTGCCCGGCTACCACCACCAACTGCTCTGACAGAGATCATGATGGAAAGTCCTGGACAGAGCTGGAGAAAAATGTAGAACAAAATTCTAACACACACAAAGAAACACCAGACTAATTGTCTGACAGAGACTGAAGAAACCCCATTAGAATGGCCCCCAGACACCCTTATGGCTCAGTAATGAATCCTGTAGCCAAAGATTAGACAGGCCCATAAAACAAAATAAGACTAAATGGGCACACCAGCCCAGGGGCAAGGACGAGAAGGCAGGAGGTGACAGCAAAGGTGGTAATGGAGAACCCAAGGTTGAGAAGGGAAGAGTGTTGACATGTCGTGGGATTGACAACATGTGTATTAATTGTTTAATGAGAAACTAGTTTGCACTGCACACCTTCATCTAAAGTAAAATAAAAAAGAAAAAGAGAGAGAGAATGAAGGAAAGCAAAGGCTCAGAGAAGAAACTAGTCCAGAGGACTAGTAGTCTACATGAACCACGACCTCATCTGCACTAATGCTAGAAGGGCCAGATGATGCCTGGCTACCACTACCAACAGTTCTGATCAGGAACACAATTGATGAATCCTGATAGAATGGGAGCAAGATGTGGAACAGAACTCAAATTCTTAAAAAATCCATATCTTAGACCAATAGAGACTAGAAGACTCCCCAAGAGTATTGCCCTGAGATACTCTTTAAACCTTGAACCAAAACTTTTCCGTGTGGACATCTTTTAGCTAAGTAACAGATTGGCTTATAAAATAGACAATATCAGCCATGGGGGATGGGAATATTTGAGTACTTCTGTGCCAGATGCTGTGCTAGATCCTAGGGAGTCAAAAATAGGAAAGATTACAGCCAAGCAACATACAGGCCTATAATATAAACAATAACACCCAAGAAAAATGTACTCCATAGAATAAACAATTATACAAGACCAAAAGGGCAACATTTGCCCAAAAGCATACATGAGGAAGTGGGAAGAGGTGGGAAAACCACATGAAAGGAAACAGAGACCCCAGGGGGAAATGGGGAGAGTGTTGACACAATGTGGGGATTACAACTAATGTCATGGAACACTTTGTGTATAATTTGTTGAATGGGAAACTAATTAGCTCAGTAAACTTTCACCTAAAGCACAATTTTTAAAAAAAAAAAAATTTGAAAGGAAACATCAAAGAACTCACAGTTAATGATGCTGGACAATTATAAAGATGCACACAGGGTGTTATGGTAGCAACAGTGAGGACTATTTCTTCAACAAAGAAGGAAGGAGAGATACGGGATTGGATTTAAAGAATAAGTTATGATTAAGAAGTTCAAAAATGAAGAATAACATGGAAAAATATATAAAACAATTTAGGAATTCATCATAAAACTGAAATGTGCAAAAAAAAAAATTTAAATGGTAATCCTAGAGCTGAAAAATACCTGAAAATAACTACAACATCTAACATTGAGTGGATGGGTTTAAGACCATATTGGACACAGCAAAAGATAAGATTAGTGAACTGGAAGAAATGTCAATAAAAAAAATTTCCCCTTTTTTAAGTTTCTGGAAGAATTTGTGTAAGATTTGTGCTATCTCTTCCTTAAATATTTTGAAGAATATTTTAAAGCCATCTGTGCCTGGGGTTTTCTTTGTGGGAAGATTTTAATAAATTCTATTTAATATGTATATTGTAGTTTTAGTTAGCTGCTGTTCAGTCAATTGCAACTTAAGACAACCTTGTGTATACAGAGTAGAACTGCTCCACAGGGCTTTCAGGGCTGTGACCTTTTGAAAGCAGATCGCCAGGCCTGTTTCCAAGGCACCTCTGGATGGTATGAACTGCCAACTTTTCAGCTGGTAGTCAAGAGCTTAACCATTTGCACTACCCAGGGATTCCTTAATATGTATAGGACCAGACATTTGTTCCCCTTGGTTTTGATAAATTGTGTTCTCCATGGAAGTGACCCATTTCAAATTGTCACTCTAATTGGCATAGAATTGTTCACAAAATCTATCTTTTTAAAGATAATAAGGATCTGTAGTGATATACATAGTGTTTTTTTTGTTTGTTTTTTTTCCCTTAATATTGTCTTTTTGGTGAAAGTTTACACGGCAGATCAGGTTCCCATTTGACAATTTCTATACAAGTTGTTCAGTGACATTACATTTTTTCATAATGTGTCAACATTCTCATTAATTGCCTTCTGTTGTTCTATTTCCAGTACTTTACTTTCCTTCCCCCCTTCTCATCTTTGCTTCAAAGTAATTGTTAACCTTTTAGTCTCATATAGATGGTTTTTTAATGGAGCCTTGTACTAAGGGTAATATCCTTTCTTTTTTCTTGAGTAGTCTTATAGAGGGCTATCAATTTTAATAATTTTTTTGAAGAATTAAAATTTTTTATTTTCTCTTGTACTTTTGTTTTCTATTTATTTCTGTTATGATTTCTTTTGTTTTTATTTCTCTTAATTTTTCTAGCATAGTGAGATTGAAACAGGTAATTTTCAGCCTTTCTTTTCTACTACATGCATTTAAGACTATATGTTTCCCCCTAAACATGACTTTAGCTATATCCTGTTAGTTTTGAAATACCGTATCTTCATTATACTTCACTTAAAAATATTTTCTACTTCCTGTTTTGATTTTTTCATTCACTTGTCATTTATATAGAAATGTTTTGTTCAATTTCCAAGCAATTTTTTAAAAGCTATATTTTTGTTATTGATTTCTAGCTTAATGCCTCCATGGCCAGAAAACATAATCTGAGTAATTTTTAATCCTTTGAAGGTTGTTGAAGCTTGCTTTATGACCCAGCATATAGTAAATTTTAACAAATATTTCATTTGCATTTGAAAAGAATATGAATTGTTATTACTAGGTGCAGTTTCGTATATGCCAATGAGATCAATCTTGTGAATTGTGTACATGGTTTTTATTTGCTTGTTTTCACAGCCATTAAGGGAGATGTGTTAAAGTCTCCCCTTATGATTGTGAAATTGTCTGTTGTTTTAAGTTTTGCTTTTTTTTTTTTTTTGCTTTATATATCTTGAAATTATTTGTGGAAAAATAATATATCTTCAGGTGGGTTTTGGTCCTGAAATGTAAGGATAATTTAATATTTGAAAATCAGTTAGTTTAATTCATATATTAATACTGAAAAAGGATAAAAATCAATAATTTTGCTAGATGCAGGGAAACCATTTAATAAAATTCAACATGTAATTGGTCATGTAAATGTAAATGATCAGTAATCTAGGAATAGAAGGAAATTTCCTTAATATGAAGTAAGCATTATACTTAATATTGAAACAATAAAAGCTCTCCCTCTGAAATCAAGAATGAGACAAGGATGCATGCTACTACCATTTCTTTCAGCAAGACACTGAAGTCCTAGCTAATGGAACAAGGAAAGAAAAAGAAAAAGGACACGTAGACTGAAAATGAAGAACCAAAGCTATCACTATTTGCAGGTAACATGATAAGCACAGGGAATTTTAACTCTATGATCTTTTAAAAAAGTAAATTCAGGAAGGTTGCAGGATACAAGTCACTATTACAAGCTGTTTTTCTATACAGCAAGAAATGCACAAATACAAAATGAAATAAAAAATACATTTTACAATAGGTTTAAAAAATTAGATACCTAGGAATAAATCCAGTGAAAAGTATGCAAGACCTCTACACAGAAAACTACAAAACAATGAAAACAAACTACAAAACAATGAAAACAAACTACAAAACAATTAGAAATGAAAGAAAACCTAAGTACATAGATATACCATACTGATGGAATTCAAGATCTGATAAGAGGTGGTGGTGGCGGTGGTGTATGCTGTCAAGTTGATTCCGATGCATAACAACCCATAGGACAGTAGAACTGCCCCATAGGGTTTCCTAAGCTGTAATCTTCGTGAAGTATCACCAGATCTTTTTTCCCATGGAGAAGCTGTTGGGTTTGAACTGCCAACCTTTTGGTTAGCAGCCAAGCGCTTAACCATTGGACCACCAGAGCTCCTAAGATGTGGTGGTGACCCCAGATTTTTTTTTACCATGGAAAGGTGGGGTCTATGTCATCTTCCTTTGAATCTGAGTGGGCTTGTGACTGATTCAACCAATAAACTACAGCAGAAGTGATACTATGTGACATCTAATGCTAGATCCTAAAAGGCTATGCAGCTTACTCCTGGTTCTCTTGGAATGTTTGCTGTCCATATGCTCCCTTTTGAAACATAGCTACCATACTGTGAGACACTTACCAACATGGAGAGGTCATTATAGGTGCTCCAGTGGACAGTCTTTGCCCCGATACCTAACATGTAAGTAAAGTAGCCTTCAAAGAATTCCAGCACCTACCCATTTGATTCACCCCCAGCAGAGGCCCTAAGTGTTATGGTGTAGGAAAGCCATATCTACTGTGCCTTGTCCCAATTCCTGATCTCCAGAATCCATAAGCATAAAAATGATTACTGTTTTATAGCACTCAGTTTGGGATGGTTTGTTATTCAACAGTAGACAGCCAGAAAAAAGGCTGTCAACTCTATTACTGTATACTTTCAGTACAAGCCCAATTAAAATCACAGCTGTATTTTTTTGGTGGAAATTAACAAGCTGATTCTAGATTTATGGAATCACAAAGTTTCTTTCCCATTGAAGTAAAAGAACAAAGCCAGCAGAGTTTCACTATCAGATATCAAGTCTAATTATTAAACCACAGGAATTAAAAGTGTGGTATCGACACAAGAATACAGAGAACTATGGAAAAGTAGTGTCTAGAAACATGTTGTTGTTAGGCACCATCAAGTAGGTTCCGATTCATAGCAACCTTACGTACAAGAGAACAGAACACGGCCGGGTCCTGCATCATCCTCACAATCTTTACTATGCTTTAGCCACTGTGGCAGCCACTGTATCAATCCATCTTATTGAGGGTCTTCGTCTTTTTCATTGACCCCCTACCAAGAATGATGACCATCTCCAGGGACTGGTCCCGCCTGATAACATGTCCAAAGTAAGTGAGACGAAGTCTTGTTATCCTCCCTTCTAAGCAGTATTATGGCTGCACTTCTTCCAAGACAGATTTGTTCATTCTTCTGGCAGTCCATGGTATATTCAACACCACAATTTAAAGGCAATTATTCTTTTCGGTCTTCCTTATTCATTGCTCAGCTTTCACATGCGTATGTGGGAACGGAAAAGACCATGGCTTATATCAAGCGTTCCTCAGTCCTCAAAGTGACATCTTTTCTTTTTAACACTTTAAAGAAGTCTTTTGCAGCAGATTTGCCTGATGTAATACGTCATTTGATTTTTTCACTGCTGCTTCCATGGGCACTGATTGTGGCTCCAAGTAAAATGAAATCCTTGACAATCTCAATATTTTCTGTTTATTATGATGTTGCTTATTGGTTCAGTTGTGAGGATTTTTGTCTTCTTCATGTTGACGTGTAATCCATACTGAAGGTTGTAGTCTTTGATCTTCATCAGTAAGTGCTTCGAGTCCTCTTCACTTTAATCAAGCAAGGTTGTGTCACCTGCATATCACAGGTTATTAATGAGTCTTCCTCCAATTCTGATGCCACATTCTTCTACATATAATCCATCTTCTTAAATTATTTGCTCAGCATATAGATTGTATAAGTATGGGGAAAAGATAGAACCCTGACACACAACTTGCCTAATTTTAAACTATCCCGTTTTCTCTTGTTCTGTTGGTGCCTCTTGGCACCAATGACTGCCTCCTTGTTCTGTTGGTGCCTTTTGGCACCAATGACTGCCTTTTGGTCTGTGTACGAGTTCCACATGAGCATAATTAAGTGTTCTAGAATTCCCATTCTTTGCAATGTTATCCATAATTTGTTACGATCCACCCAGTTGGATGCCTTTGCATAGTCAATAAAACACAGGTAAGCATCTTTCTGGTATTCTCTGCTTTCAGCCAAGATCCGTCTGACATCAGCACTGATATCCCCCTTTCCACGTTCTCTTTGTAATCCGGCTTGAATTTCTGGCAGTTCCCTGTCAATGTGCTGTTGCAATCGCTTTCGAATTATCTTCAGCCAAATTTTGTGTGTGATATTAATGATACTGTTTGATAATTTCCACATTCTGGTGGGTCACCTTTCTTTGGAATGAGCACAAACGTGGACCTCTTCCAGTCAGTTGGCCAGTTCTAAATTTCTTGGCATAGACAAGTGAGCACCTCCAACTCTGCATCTGTTAAAACATCTCAATTGATATTCTGTCAACTTCTGAAGCCTTGTTTTTCACCAGTGCATTTAGTGCAGCTTGGACGTCTTCAATATCATTGGGTCTTTTTTTTTTTTTCTTTAAGTGAAAACTTACAAATCAAGTCAGTTTCTCACACAAAAGCTTATATATGCCTTGCTACATACACTCAATTGCTCTCCCCCTAATGAGATAGCCCACTCCCTCCCTCCACTCTCTCTTTTCATGTCCATTTCACCAGCTTCTAACCCCCTCTACCCTCTCATCTCCCCTCCAGATAGGAGATAACAACATAGTCTCAAGTGGCCACCTGATCCAAGAAGCTCACTCCTCACCAGCATCCCTCTCCAACCCATTGTCCACTCCAATCCCAGTCTGAAGAGTTGGCTTTGGGAATAGTTCCTGTCCTGGGCCAACAGAAAGTCTGGAGGCCATGACCACCGGGGTCCTTCTAGTCTCAGTCAGACCATTAAGTCTGGTCTTTTCATGAGAATCTGGGGTCTGGATCCCACTGCTCTCCTGCTCCCTCAGGGGTTCTCTGTTGTGTTCCCTGTCAGGGCAGTCATCGGTTGTAGCCAGGCACCATGTAGTTCTTCAGGTCTCAGGCTGATGTAGTCTCTGGTTCATGTGGCCCTTTCTGTCTCTTGGGCTCGTAATTACCTTGTGTCCTTGCTGTTCTTCATTCTCCTTTGATCCAGGTGGGTTGAGACCAATTGAGCATCTTAGATGGCTGCTTGCTAGCGTTTAAGGCCCCAGACGCCTCTCTACAAGGTGGGATGCAGAATGTTTTCTTAATAGATTTTATTATGCCAATTGACTTAGATGTCCCCTGAAACCATGGTCCCCAGGCCCCTGCCCCTGCTACGCTGGCCTTTGAAGCATTCAGTTTATTCCAGAAACTTCTTTGCTTTTCATTTAGTCCAGTTGTGCTGACCTCCCTGGTATTGTGTGTTCTCTTTCTCATCACCTAAAGTAGTTCTCATCTACTATCTGATTAGTGAATACTCTTCTCCCGCCTTACTTCCCTGCCCCGTCTCGTAACCATCAAAGAATATTTTCTTCTCTGTTTAAACTATTTCTTGAGTTCTTATAATAGTGGTTTTATACAATATTTGTCCTTTTGCAACTAATTTCACTCAGCATAATGCCTTCCAGATTCCTCCATGTTACAAAATGTTCCAGATTCCTCACTGTTCTTTATCGATGCGTAGTATTCCATTGTGTGAATATACCATAATTTATCAATTCATCCGTTGATGGGCACCTTGGTTGCTTCCATGTTTTTCCTATTGTAAACAGTACTGCAGTGAACATGGGTGTGCATATATCTGTTCGTGTAAAGGCTCTTATTTTTCTAGGATATATTCCAAGGAGTGGGCTTGCTGCGGGATAGATCAGTAGTTCCATTTCTAGCTTTTGAAGGAAGCACCAAATCGATTTCCAAAGTGGTTGTACAATTTCACATTCCCACCAGCAGTGTATAAGCGTTCCAATCTCCACAGCCTCTCCAACATTTGTTTTCAGTTTTTAGGATTAATGCCAGCCTTGTTGGAGTGAGATGGACTCTCATTGTAGTTTTGATGTGCATTTCTCTAATGGCTAATGATCATGAGCATTTCCTCATGTATCTGTCAGCTACCTGAATGTCTTCTTTAGTGAAGTGTCTGTTCATATCTTTTGCCCATTTTTCAATTGGGTTATTTGTCTTTTTTGCAGTTGAGTTTTGCAGTATCATGTAGAATTCAGAGATCAGGTGCTGATCAGAAATGTCATAGCTAAAAACTTTTTCCCAGTCTGTAGGTAGTCTTTTTACTCTTTTGGTGAAGTCTTTGGATGAGCATAGGTGTTTGATTTTTAGGAGCTCCCAGTTACCTAGTTTTTCTTCTGCATTGTTAGTAAAGTTTTCTATACTGTTTATGCCATGTATTAGGGCTCCAAACATTCTCCCTATTTTTTCTTCCATCATCTTTATCTTTTTAGGTTTTACATTTAGGTCTTTGATCCATTTTGAGTTACTTTTTGTGCATGGAGTGAAGTATGGGCCTTGTTTCATTTTTTTTGCAGGTGGATATCCAGTTATGCCAGCACCATTTGTTAAAAAGACTATCTTTTCCCCATTTAACTGTTTTGGGGCCTTTGTCAAACATGAACTGCTCTGTGTGGATGGATTTATGTCTGGATTCTCCATTCTGTTCCATTGGTCTATGTATCTGTTGTTGTACCAGTACCAGGCTGTTTTGACTACTGTGGCGGTATAATAGGTTCTGAAATCAGGTAGAGTAAGGCCTCCCACTTTGTTCTTTTTTCAGTAATCCCTCTTTCCGTTCCATATGAAGTTGGTGATTTGTTTCTCCATCTCATTAAAGAATGTCATTGGAATTTGGGTCAGAATTGCCTTAAAGGAATAGATCGCTTTTGGTAGAACAGACGTTTTTATAATGTTGTCTTCCTACCCATGAGCAAGGTATGTTTTTCCACTTATGTAAGTCTCTTTTGGTTTCTTGCAGAAGTGTACTGTGGTTTTCTTTGTATAAGTCTTTTACATCTCTGGTAAGATTTATTCCTAAGTATTTTATCTTCTTGGGGGCTACTGTAAATGGCATTGATTTGGTGATTTCCTCTTCAGTGTTCTTTTTGTTGGTGTAGAGGAATCCAACTGATTTTTCTATGTTTATCTTGTATCCCGATACTCTGCTGAACTCTTCTATTAGTTTCAGTAGTTTTCTGGAGGATTCCTTAGGGTTTTCTGTGTATAAGATCATGTCGTCTGCAAACAGAGATAATTTTACTTCTTCCTTGCCAATCTGGATGCCCTTTATTTCTGTCTAGCCTAATTGCTCTGGCTAGGACCTCCAGCACAATGTTGAATAAGAGTGGTGATAAAGGGCATCCTTGTCTGTTTCCCATTCTCAAGGGAAATGCTTTCAGGCTCTCTCCATTTAGGGTGATGTTGGCTGTTGGCTTTGTATAAATGCCCTTTATTATGTTGAGGAATTTTCCTTCTATTCCTATTTTGCTGAGATTTTTTATCATGAATGGGTGTTGAACTTTGTCAAAGGCCTTTTCTGCATCAATTGATAAAACCATGTGATTTTTGTCTTATTTATGTGATGAATTACATTAATTGTTTTTCTAATGTTGAACCATCCCTGCATACCTGGTATGAATCCCACTTGGTCATGGTGAATTATTTTTTTGATATGTTGTCAAATTCTATTGGCTAGAATATTGTTGAGGATTTTTGCATCTACATTCATGAGGGATATAGGTCTGTAATTTTCTTTTTTGTGGTGTCTTTTTTACCTGGTTTTGGTATTGGGGATTTGCTGGCTTCATAGAATGAGTTTGGTAGTATTCTGTCCTTTTCTATGCTCTGAAATACCTTTAGTAGTAGTGGTGTTAATTCTTCTCTGAAAGTTTGGTAGAACTCTACAGTGAAGCCGTCCAGGCCAGGGCTTTTTTTTGTTGGGAGTTTTTTGATTACCTTTTCAATCTCTTCTTTTGTTATGGGTCGATTTAGTTGTTCTACCTCTGTTTGTGTTAGTTTAGGTAGATAGTATGTGTCTAGGGAATCATCCATTTCTTCTAAGTTTTCAAATTTGTTAGAGTACAATTTTTCATAGTAATCTGATATGATTCTTTTAATTTCAGTTGGGTTTGTTGTAATATTGCCCATGCCATTTCTTATTCAGGTTATTGGCTTCCTCTCCAGTTTTTCTTTTGTCAGTTTGGCCAGTGGTTTATCAATTTTGTTGATTTTTTCAAAGAGCCAGCTTTTGGTCTTGTTAATTCTTTCAATTGTTTTTCTGTTTTCTATTTCATTTAGTTCTGCTCTAATTTTTATTATTTGTTTTCTTCTGGTGCCTGAGGGTTTCCTTTGTTGCTCTCTATTTGTTCAAGGTGTAGGGATAATTCTTTGATTTTGGCCCTTTCTTCTTTTTGGATGTGTGCATTTATTGATATAAATTGACCTCTGAGCATTGCTTTCACTGTGTCCCAAAGGTTCTGATAGGAAGTGTTTTCATTCTCATTGGATTCTATGAATTTCTTTATTCCATCCTTAATGTCTTCTATAATCCAGTCTTTTTTGAGCAGGGTATTGTTCCGTTTCCAAGCGTTTCATTTCTTTTCCCTGATTTTCCTGTGATTGATTTCCACTTTTATGGCCTTATGGTCAGAGAAGACGCTTTGTAATATTTCAGTGTTTTGGATTTTGCTAAGGCTTGCTTTATGACCTAATATGTGGCCTATTCTAGAGAATGTTCCATGTGCACTAGAAAGAAAGTATACTTGGTTGCTGTTGGGTGGAGTGCTCTGTATATGTCTGTGAGGTCAAGTTGGTTAATTGTTGCATTTAGATCTTCCGTGTCTTTATTGAGCTTCTTTCTGGATGTCCTGTCCTTCACCGAAAGTGGTATGTCGAAGTCTCCTACTATTATTGTGGAGCTATCTCACTTTTCAATGCTGATAGTTTGTTTCATGTATCCTGCAGCCCTGTTATTGGGTGCATAAATATTTAATGTGGTTATATCTTCTTGGTGTATTGCCCCTTTAATCATTATATAGTGTCCTTCCTTATCCTTTCTGATGAATTTAACTTTAAAGTCTGTTTTGTCAGAAATTAATATTGCCACTCCTGCTCTTTTTTGATTATTTGCTTGATATATTTTTTTCCATCCTGTGAGTTTGTTTGTTTGTATCTCTAAGTCTAAGGTGTGTCTCTTGTAGGCAGCATATAGACAGATCTTGTTTTTTAATCCCTTCTGCCACTCTCTGTCTCTTTATCGGTGGATTTAGTCCACTTACATTCAGCGTTTAAGTATGGATAGGTATGAATTTAGTGCTATCATTTTGATGTCTTTTTTTGTGTGTTGTTGAGTTTCTTTTTCCCACTTAATCTTATGTGCTGAGTAGATTATCTCTATATATTGTCCTTTCCTCATAGTCATTGTTGTTAATTTTGTTTCTGCTGAGTCTCTATTTTTTTCTTGTATTTTATTTTGATAAGTAGGATAGTTTGTCTCCTTTGTCGTTACCTTTTTACCCCTAGTTTTCTAAATTTAAACCTAACTTTTATTTCTTTGTATTACCGTATCTTCCTCTCCATATGGACGATCTATGATTACATTCCTTAGTCCCTCTTTATTGTTTTAATGTTGTCGTCTTTTATATGATAACATTGCTGTTGCCCTGTTTTGAGCTTTTTTTTTTTTAAATCTTGCTTTGTTTTTGTGATTTCCCTATCTGGATTGACTTCTGGTTGCTCTGCCCAGTGTTCTAGTCTTGGGTTGATACATGGTATTATTGATTTTCTAACTAAGGAACTCCCTTTAGTATTTCTTGTAGTTTTGGCTTGCTTTTTATGAATTCCCTAAATTTCTGTTTATCTGGAAATGTCTCAGTTTCAGCTTTATATTTTAGTCAGTTTTGCTGGATATATGATTCTTGGCTGGCAATTTTTTTCCTTCAATTTTTTAAATATGTCATCCCATTGCCTTCTTGCCTGTATGGTTTCTGCTGAGTAGTCTGAGCTTATTCTTATTGGCTCTCCTTTGTAGGTGACTTTTCATTTATCCCTCACTGCTCTTAAAATTCTTTATCTTTGGTTTTGGCAAGTTTGATTATAATATGTCTTGGTGACTTTCATTTAACATCATATGTGGAGTTTGATGAGCATCTTGGATAGATATCTTCTCATCTTTCACAATATCAGGGAAGTTTTCTGCCAACAAATCTTCAACAATTTTCTCTTTATTTTCTGTTATCACTCCCTGTTCTGGTACTCCAGTCACTCATAGGTTATTTCTCTTGATAGAGTCCCACATGATTCTTAAGTCTTCTTCATTTTTTAAAATTCTTTTATCTGATTTTTCTTCAAATATATTAGTACCAATTGATTTACCTTTAAGTTCAGAAATTCTAGCTTCTACTTGCTCAATTCTGCTGCTCTTTCTATTGAGTTGTCTACCTCTGTAATTTTGTTAATCTTCTGAATTTCTGATTGCTCTCTATGGATTTTTCCAGCTTATTAAATTTTTCATTATGTTCCTAAATAATTTTTCTAATTTCTTCAATTGCTTTACCTGTGTGTTCCTTGACTTGTTCTGCATATCGCCACATTTCCTTCCTGATGTCTTGAAGGGTTCTGTATATTAAACTTTGTATTCTGCCTCTGGTAATTCCAGGAATGCACTTTCATCTAGAAGATCCCTGGAGTCTTTGTTTTGAGAGCTTGTTGGGGTGATCATGGTCTGTTTCTTTATGTGACTTGATATTGACTGTTGTCTCTGAGCCATCTATAAGTTATTATATTAGTTTATGTTTGCTTACTGTGTCATAGCTTCTTGCTTTGTTTGGTTTTGATATGCCCAAATGGGTTGCTCAAGTGAGCTAGCTTATTTTCGCCTTTGGAGCTCTGATGCCCTGTCCCCAGATGGAGAGAGGTGTTATCAAGTATATCAGTCTAGGAGTCCATTCACTTTTCTTGTATGAATTCAGCTCAGGTGTCCAGGTAGCTGATCATCAAGTGTGTGGTACAGGCTCTGTCCTACAGGCTTAGAGGGGCGGAGTGATTGGTGTAGGTACCGGTATCTGGTTGCAGCAGGGAGTCACGCTCTGAACAAGGCAGGGGGCTGAGAATCATCCCCTACGTGTCTCTGAGGAAAGTGTGTCCCTGTTCCCTAGAGCGTACAGGTGGGTGGGCTCTGCAGACAGATCATGGGCACCCAATGTTTTTGGTTGGAAGGACTGGGAGGTATCAGTTATCCTTGGACCCCTGTCGCAGGTGGATGGGTGTCCTGAGTGGAGCTACCAGTCCTTAGGCACCTGATGTGGGTAGGTGTGGACCCTGTTTAATAGGCAAAGCAATGTCAAACATCAAACACCCACTTCTCCATGGCACAGCTGAAACAGTTGGGAGTCTGCCAACAATTCTTCTGAAATAGGCCCACACAGGTCCATGCAGAGGGGAAAGGTGCTCAAAGTCCACAGACCATTTATGACTGGACAGGAGCCGCTTCTGTCCCGAGCTCCCCCAGTTAGTGGAGCTGGCAAATTATCTTTTCCCCCAAATGCAAATATCTTCCTTCTCCAAGGCCGGGAGGATGGCTCTAGGCACTCAACAGTGCCTATCTCAGGCTCAGGGAATTCAGCCACTGTAGCCAGCTTGGGGTGGGGGGAGCACGATAAAATATACTCAAGTACTTAGCTTTTGCCGAGAGTGCCGTTATTCTTTGGTTCCGGAGGTGTGAGTAGGCTGTGTGGCTGGCTGCTTCTCCCTGAGGAAACTGCGGCCAAAGGCTAATACCAGCCCGCCGCTGCGGCCCTGGGAATGGTGCCTGAGGGCTCCCCTTGATTCAGGTCCGGTAACTCCTCTCCACTTCTGAACCATCTCTTCCTCCTCCTGCCCTGTGTTCGTTTTCTAAGCTTGCCTTTGATGCTCAGGGCTCCTAGCTTGTCATGAATATACTCGTTTCCCTTGTTTCAGGTCTTTGTTGTAAAGAGGGCTTGCCGGAAGCATCTGTCTATTCTACCATCTTGGTTCCACCTCAATATCATTGGCTCTTGATCACACACTACCTCCTGAAATGGTTGAATGTCAACAAATTCTTTTTGGTACACTGACTGTGTATTCCTTCCATCTTCCCTTGATATTTCCTGTGTTGTTCAATATCTTGCCCATAGAATCTTTTAACTCGAGGCTTGAATTTTATCTTCAGTTCTTTCAGCTTCAGAAATGCCAATCATGTTCTTTGCCTTTGGTTTTCTAATTCCAGATGTTTGCACATTTCATTAAAATACTTTTTCTTCTTAAGCTGCCCTTTGAAATCTTCTGTTGAGCTCTTTCACTTCATTTCTTCCTTTGGCTTTAGCTACTCTACATTCAAGAGCAACTTTCACTTCTGACATACATTTGGGTCTTTTCTTTCCTGTCTCTTTAATGACCTTTTCCTTTCTTCATGTATAATGTCCTTGATGTCATCCCACCACTTGTCTGGTCTTCATTCATTAGTGTTCAGCGTGTCAAGTCTATTGTTGAGATGGTCTCAATTCAGGTGGGGTATTTTCAAGGTTGAATTTTTGCTCTCGTGCACTTACTCTTAATTTTCTTCAGCTTCAACTTGAACTTGCACATGAGAAACTGATAGCCTGTTCCAGTCAGTCCCTGTCCTTGCTTTGACTGATATTGAACTTCTCCATCATCTCTTTCTGCAGATGTAGTCCAGAAACATACCCACATGTATATGGACCATCTGATTTATGGCAAAGGTGACAGCGCAGCACAGTGAAAGAAAGAATAGCCTTTTCAATAAATGATGCTGTAGCCACCAAATCCAAATGGAAAAAAAAATTTTTTGCCCCCTCACAGCATATTTCATTGCTGGACGGAGAGTTCTTGTTGTTTCCCCTTCAGAGAGAGCAGAGGATGCCTGCATATAGATTCCTCCAGACTCTGCCTGTCTCTTTTCCGCTCACTGATCTGGCTGTGTATCCTTGCCACGTCACTGTAATAAATTTTCGCCATGACTGCTACCATATGCTGAGCCCTGAGAGTCCCTCTACTGGCACACCAAATGTGTGAGTGGTCACAGGACTGCCAAAATAACTGGTGTCACACTTGTTCCCCACAATATGTATAGTAAGAATTTAAAATATTTCATATACAAATCATAGTGTTTGAGTGTGCAAATATATCGTCAGCACTAACGAGATCTTAACACAGCTTTTCCTATCAAGTAAACTGCATATGGAAAGCATACTTCACACCTTATACATGTGCCAGTATTATATAATAATAGCAACTCCTTCATGAGGTAAGAAAGGCACACCATTCCCACTACCACTATAGGACCTAAGAGAATGCTAAAAAAACGTTTTTAAAAAATGTATCTTATTATACAAAATGCCCCAATGTTTAATACTTTTAGGTTAACTTTCCTTCTTCCTACTAGTTCAATTTACTTACAATTGAAAACTACATTCTTATATACAAAAAGCTAATGGAAGCAAAACTTTAAATGTAACATAATACAAATAAGTGACATAACATCTATTAGACTATCACCAAGACACTACTGAATTACAAATTATTTCTACAAGCAAAAACATCAGCTGTCCATAAATTCTGTTATTGCCACTACTGGAAAAAAAAAAAAAAACTGGAGAAAGCATATTAATTACAGTCTAAGAACACTTTGCGGACATTACTCAATACAAAAGAAAAAGAGTAGAAATAACTAGTTCATCTATACATGGCATTTTTATAAGGAAAATTAGATAAACCTGTTCCTGATGCCTTATTTGTACAGTAACAACAGTCAGAACAGTAAGTGAGAAATATTATAAAGATAAGAACTCTCACAAATAAGCTGCATTACATTTTAGGACTATTACATTGTGTTAAACCTCTGCTTTGCTTTAAAGATACTTTTTTGAAAGTCTTACTTTACAGCTAACAAGTGATAGAACTATGGATTTTTTTCATATTCAGATTTTGATTGCTGTTTGATTATATTAATAATAAATTAAAAAAAAAAAAAGCAGTACTCCTTTGTATCTTAACAGACCAAATCCAGCTCTATTTATATGACCACGGCTAAAGCATTAATCATAGTTTCCATGGCTCATTCTAACAAGAATGAGTCACAGGACCGATGATTCTACTGCAGAGCTCAAATTTGAAAGCATCAAGTTCACATTGACTATCAATAAATAGTCATGGCATAAGCAGGTTCATCACTTTTAATCTATTTTTATAATCCAAGAGGAAAAGAGTTCAGTTCAGACTGACAAAAAGCCATGATATAAACAGCTTCATTAGCAAGAATCTCTTTTAATCCACGAGGAAAATTAATTCCCCAATCTATCTCAAAAATATACAATTGTGAGAATGAAATCCTGCTAAACATCAAATGAATGAACCATGTGAAAATAGATTATTGTGACAAGAGAAATGTACAACTATGATATGGCATAATTTTTATCATTCATTAATTTTAAAAGATAATTCATTTGAATATTAACTCAGGGTTGCCCTCATGCTCTGTGTTTGTTTATCACCTAATCCTTTTGGTCTTTAGGTGAGTAGTTGATTTATAGACTCAATATTAATTTCCACTATCAAAATTCATGGGGGAAAGTAAAGTCAAAATGGAATTACTACATATGGTTGACATAGGCATATGTGCAAAACTCATACTTCAGGAATTATATGCTATTGAGATAGTGTAGGAGGGATGGAGTGGGAGAAAAGTTGCCCTCACAACCTGTATCACTGATTTTTTTGTATGTGGCAATTACTAATACCCAAAATCCATGCTGAATATGGTTTTCAACTATGTCTGGAAGCATCCAGGACTTCAAGAGGTGGGGATCCTAAGTCCCCAAAAGGTTACTATTTCCCTCACTCCAATCCAAAACCAAACCCAATGGTGTTGAGTCAATTCTTATAGTGACCCCACAGGACTGCCCGGAGTCAATTCTTATAGTGACCCTACAGGACTGCCCGGTAGGGTTTCCAAGGCTGTAAATCTTTACAGAAGCAGACTGCCACATCTTTCTCCCACAGAACAGCGGTGGGTTCTAACCACCAACCTTCTGGTTAGTATCCAAGTGCTTTAGCCACTTTGCCACTAGGCCTCCTCTCTCACTCCAAGGAGGTCCTTAAATTAATGCTTAATCTATGAGGAAGACCACTGGTCTTGAATTTAGTTTTAAAAGGTAACTGATATTCTTTGTTAGAACTAAGCAAAAACTATATACCCAAAATGATGATCTGAGTGATCATTATACCACCACTGAGCTCTTTCCTATTTTTAGCTAATGATGAGAACTTGTGCTCACTTCTCAGTAGACTGATTGTACAATTCAAATGTAAGCAAAGGCAAACAATGGCAGGCAAGTTTCAAAGATTTTAATAAAAAAGACACTTTCAAAAATAAATGCCATACAAATGAAAGTTTAAAAGTGAAAGATATTCAAGGAACAAAATCCCTGATATTTAAAATATGCTAAATATGTAAAGCTAATGATGTTTAGTGTTCAAATTCAGGGTAAATGTAGCTTGTAATATATAGCTAGTAATATTTTTCATGATATGGCTGTTTTAAGATATCTCTTATATTACTTTTTTAAGTCTACATTTTCTTAAACCTCCATTTCACAATACATTTAAATTATTTTACATTCGTTAATAAAAACACGTGGCATATTTTCTAACAATAGGTTAATTTGTGCTTTAATAATAATGAACCATGGTAAAATACTCAAGAGATTTAAATGTTCTGTTAATGACTCCACCCACTACAGATTCTTGCACAGTTCCACAACCACTCCTCCAATAATCAGAAGCGCTACAACTGTCCTTAAAGCGACATTCATTCAAATTTGATAAGCGTGCTAAAGATCAAAGAGATGTAATTTTTTCCATGTTAAAACATTAGAAATTTCTTGCTTTCTTTAAAAGTTGTAATAACTTGTTTACTTAAATCACTTGGCTGACAATTAAAAAAAAAAAAAGAGGGATGCATCACCAGCATTTTTTTTATAACTTCTACAGTAAACAATGAATGTTCTCATTCAGATTATGATGGCATTAGAATTCTATTTTAGAAATTCTAGCTTTAAAAATTTTTACAAATATGCCAGTTACATCTAGAGGGGCATTTTAATTAACCTAGCTATTCTTTAGGTTGATAAAGACTTTTCTTCAGCGTGCGTGACACTGCCTTACATTCATTTCATTACTATAATAAATCCATCTTAGATGTGATCCAAGACAAACCCCAATTTACTCTAAATTCTCCACTATGACAAGAGAACAGTGTATATCGTCTTACAGACTGACAATCTGGTAAAGAGACACTACCCTAAAATAATAAAATTTACACAATTAATGATGATTAATGCCAAATACAACAGGCCTCATTCTCACAATTTGTAATTAAATTTCATGCAAAATTTTAATACAGAGTTTTGATCCGTACTTAGAGATGATTTTTCTTTTCATATAAGTAATCAAGACAAATAGTAGAAAAAGCATTTTATTTATATGGAAAAAGCTACAGTAAGATCTGTAAAAGGTGTCAATATTGCCTATACAGAAAAAAATTCAAATGTGAATAGCAATAAAAGTTACACATCTTCCTACTGAGCAGTGCAATTAATTCACATTGCAATAAAGTTAAGTCAAGTATAACAAAATCAAAACAAGTGTTTCTCCATAATCAGTATACTGAGAATTACAGTGTAAAGATCATTTCAGGTTGAAGAAATCTTCGCTCAATCTATAGAATATCCTAATATAAGGGAGACAGACAATTAATCCATTTAATTATCAGCTGTTGGGTTTCTTCAATACTGTTCACAGGCAAAGTAATGAGTTGACGCACATGGTAAATAGAATATATTTCATCTATACAGTAAAAAAATACAAATTATAAAGTGAGCTAACAGAATGAAATCTGAAGACAGATTTAGAAAACTGACAACATCTTAGACAACACATACAGTATTTCTCATGTAAAAACATCTAGTTTCAGCAAAAAATAATTTGGTTGCCTTTCAGCTGCATCGTAGATCTTGTTAAGCTGAAGACGCAGATGTCCAAGGATCTTAAAAACCACAGTAAATGTCCTCCTCAATGCGTACAAAATGATAAATGCTCTCATCACAGTCTTATGGGTATTTTTGGAAGTTTGTTTTGTCTTGCTTCAGAAACACATTTAAAATGGTTAAAAAATCAAAGTGTTTCGTGGTACACTGAAACAGTAAACAGTGCTCAATTTACTGCTAATATTGAAAAAAAACCTAGATTTTACAGTACTCTGGTATTTGTGAAAAAATTTTTGAATTTACATTGCATATTTCTGAGTCCATTCTCTTGCATGTCTGTTGTATCTGTAGGCATACAAAAGGAAAACAGTAAAAACATACAAAATTCATCTTTTAGAAGCATCTCTCTCTATAAAACTGCATATTCTACTTTCTTATGCTCAATTGCAATAATCCTGTATATACAAATTATTGGGTTGAAGAGACCTAGGCTCATGCATAAATAAAATAGGAAACAAGTGAACTTTTAAAAAATCATGAATTTTTATGCATCACTCTACAACCTATATGAAAACTGACCTAAAATATTAACAACAAAATGGAGAATCCAATTCTAATACAAATCCATGAAAGCCAACTCTGAATGGGCATTATCTGCAAATTGCAAATGAACTATGGTACGAGCAAGATGAAACACCTTGAAAATTAGGACAGTTTGGGGGAAGGGAGGCTTAGAGATAACTTCTTTTCCTGGGAGAAGATAAGGAACGCAACATACAATACTTTCCAATTATTAAATTCTTCCATTTTTAATTTACCATCTAGGGTTATACATAGTTGTTCCCCATTAAAAAACATGCAATACTGTGCAATATGAAATATTAAAGGATTAAACAACAGTAAATGGGAAATGAGGTTTTTCGTAAAAACAGTAGTAGTTTGAAAAGACAACACAGAAAAAAGGTAAACTAAAAATAAGCATAATTAAAAGTACATAAATATATTGATAATACTCTTATGTTTTGACAAAGGACATAGAAATACATTTCAATAGAAACCAATGAGAGTAAACACTTACTTTTCTTTGTCTGATTTATAGATTTGGGCAATATCTGGTACTAAAGGGTCATCTGGATTAGGATCACAAAGTAGAGAACATATGGATAATAAAACTAGATTTAAAAGAGAACATCACATTAGGTAAACATCTTTTTACCTTATACACATTACATATGTTAAAACAATTTCACTTAATATAGATATAGGTATGCCCTGTTTTTTGAAAGTTCACGTTATACCACTTTGCTTTTATGAAAGACCTACATTTGTACCCGTTTTCGCTAACTGAAAGAAATCCAAAGAGGATTTTCACTTTTACAAAAACAGGAGAAAAGCGGACATAGTGTTCAGAGTTTGTTTTGCAGCGAGCCGTTAAATAGGCAGCATGCACCCCAAAGAGCGAGAGTAGTGTCACCAAGCTCCTTGCCCGGGAACTACACTCAGCATCAAGCCACCATAGCTTTGAACTATGTCTGGGAACAATCAAATACCTGGTATCATATAAATACACCACCCCCAACTTGTCGTCCCCTGTGCTTCTCTCTGACTGTAGGACTCATCCCTTGGCACGTGCAGTTAATATAAATCCCACTCTTCTGTGGGATCTGAACCCTGGCCCTTCAACCCAGCCCCATTTGCCACTGTGGCTAGGCTACCAGGACTCCCACCATCACCACCACTACCTCTCAGCCTTCCAGCATGCTCACTGACTTTCCAATTTTGATTAAGTGAAACTACACTGTATATACATTATTTCTACTTTATATATATGTTAGTGTTATTTTAGGTTCAATGATTTGGTAGGTTATCTTTTGGGTCTGGGAACACTCAAAAAAACTTCCCATATAAATTAATGGTAATTGCTTCTTTGCTTTATGCCATTTCAGCTTACAAAAGCTTTTATAGGAACGTTCTACTCTCAGCAGGGGAAACCTGTATTGAACTTATAAAGAAAGCAGAAAATAAAATGACAACATTAACTAAAATTTTACACTGATTTTGGTCAGCAGCATATATTTTTAGAAGTATAAAATTTATATAATGTAAAATTATACCTTCTGAAGTTTTAAATTCTATTTGAACTTCTATTAATTTAAAAAATGTGCACCTCCGAAGTCGCTCTTGTTAGTTGCTGTGGAGTTGATTCTGACTCATGGCAACCTCACGTGTTACAGAATAGACTGCTCCATAGGGTCTTCTTGGCTGTAATCTTAACAGAAGGGTATCGCCACCTGGCCTTTTCTTCCATATTACCGCTGGGAGGGTTCCAATCACCTACCTTTAGATTAGCAGTCCAGCACAAAACGTTTACGTCACCTAAACCACTGCCGTTGAGTCTATTCTGACTCATAGAGACGCTATAAGACAGAGTAGAACTGCCCCATAGGGTTTCCAAGGCTGTAAATATTTACAGAAGCAGACTGCGCCATCTTTCTCCCACGGAGCGGCTGGTGGGTTCAGACCACCGACCTTTCGGTTAGCAGCCAAGCTCTTAAATTGCTCATGTACGGACTTAAAATAGCTATTAACAACCTTTAAACTCAAGAGTTCCCTACAAAAATATTTTTAGGTAATGCACACATGCCCCAAATGGTATGTAGGCAAAAACTTTTCAGGGTGGGACCCTAATTTTAGAGCTTTTTTTTTTTTTTTTGTATTTTAATGCCAAAACTTTTTAAAATTGTGCTTTAAGTAAAAGTTTACAAATCAAGTCAGTCTCTCATACAAAAATTTATACACACCTGCTATGTACTCCTAGCTGCTCTCCCCGCCAATGAGACAGCACGCTTCTCTCCACCCTGTATTCCCCGTGACCATTCAACCAGCTCCTGTCCCTCTCTGCCTTCTCACCTCACCTCCAGACAGGAGCTGCCCACATAGTCTCATGTGTCTACTTGAGCCAAGAAGCTCACTCCTCACCAGTATCATTTTCTGTCTTATAGTTCAGTCCAATCCCTGTCTGAAGAGTTGGCTTTGGGAATGGTTCCAGTCTTGGGCTAACAGTGGGAAAAACTGTCTATTTTTTATTCTAATTTAATGCAGAGAATCTATGATCTAATCCATTGAAGGTAAAGCAATCAAATTACAGTTAATAGTTCAAACCACTTTGGATACCATGTTCATGTGCTGTTTTACTTTGGCTTAGTGCTACAGACTGTCTGCAAAGAAGAAATATTTATAAGATTTGTCCAAAGAATCTTTGTTTTTCCACGGGTCTTACTGGTATCACATGCATTTGAAAATTTAATTACATAACTTATACAATTTAAAACATAAATGTAAATTTAAAAAATAGCCATTTCTTACTACATTAGGTCAAAATGCTACTGCAAATAGCTATACTGTAAATAAACAGATCTAAGTACCCAAAAAAGAACCAAAACCAAAACCCAGTGCCGTTGAGTCGATTCTGACTCATAGCAACCCTATAGGACAGAGTAGAACTTCCCCATAGAGTTTCCAAGGAGCGCCTGGCGGATATGAACTGCTGACCCTTTGGTTAGCAGTCATAGCACTTAAATACTACGCCACCAGGGTTTCCACCTGAAACAGAAGAGAACAAGAACTCTGCTCATTTGGCTGCTGTAACTGGGTGCCACCACTTCTGAGAGGGGATATGGAAGGCTTTAGAATGACCGCCCATTGCCATTCTCCTCCACTATGGTCCTTTATGTTTTCCTACCCTTTCAAGTCCAGAGTTGGATATATAGAGTTGACTCTTAAGTGACAGGGGGAAGATGTGCTAATGGCTAATGAAAAAATAAATTTTATTCATCTTCTATATCTTCCCTGCTGTCCTGAAACTTCATTATTAAACCAACAGAGTAGTTTTTCTGGGACAGCCTTTTACTTACATCTCCAGGATGCTTCCAAACTGACTATGTTCATGATAGCAAGAAGAATAAGACATTTGAAATATAGAAAAGTGAAATATGTACAAACAAGTGAGTGAAGTTTGAGCTAGCATTATAAAACAAGCAAGAGCGAAGTTCCTTGTTTCCCACTCCTGCCTCCAGGAACCATTTGCCCTAATTTCACCATTATACACAGATCAAATGTTTTAAGATAAGGAAAAAGGTAATAAAAGTTAACATTTGCTTGTGTGCTTCCTATGTGTCAGGTACATACCCAAACCCAGTGCCATCGAGTCGATTCATGCCAGGTACACGGTGACCCTAAAAACCAAACCAAACCCGTTGCCAAGTCGATTCAGTCTCATAGTGACCCCACAGTGACTGTAGGTGGTACTATATTAAAATCCCCATTTTACAGATGTATTGGAAACCCTGGTGGCATAGTGGTTAAGAGTTTGGCTGCTAATCAAAAGGTTGGCAGTTTGAATCCACCAGGTGCTCCTTGGAAACCCTATGGGGCAGTTCTACTCTGTCTATAGGGCACTTTGAGTCAGAACCGACTCAACAGCAATGGGTTTGGGTTTTTTTTGTTTGTTTTTACAGATGAGGAAACTGAGGGTATTTGAATTCTTCAAGGACAAAATTTCCAGAAGCCAACAATATTCTCTATAAAAAGCTACCAATGTCAGAAGATAAGTGCTGCTCAGTATCTGGCAGTCTGCCATTTCTTTTATAAGTAGTTAGCTGATTATGCCAAATGGCTTGCCTTTCATGACACGATTCCAGGAAAGAGTGTATTAATCTGAGTAGCCCTATGACATAGACTCTTTTTTATAGCTAGTGCACAAGCATTACACTATGTAAAAGATTTAAAAAAGGACCTAGAATTTACATGAATATTTTAGATAAATGTTTCAGGTCACACAGTCTGCCATTCATAATTGATTGACCCACAAGGCTATTGCTAATCTAATATTTAAAATAATTATGGCGGTGGACTCTGCTCCTACAGACCTTACCACTTTTAAAAAGATGTTACATCTTCAGGTAGTATTTATAAAAAATTAGGAAATGATCACAGATTCATCCCATTAATCCTTCAAGGAAAATAATTTTCTTGAATTCTACAGAAACAGATCACTACCAAGTTACTTCAGGGGCAGATGCTCCTAAACCAAAAAATATTTTCCAAATGCCAGGTTCTCTTCTGTTAGAGAAACAAGACACAAATTAAGAGGTCTAGCATAGCAAACGGTTTTGACTAATGAAACAAAAATGGCTTCAGCTGGCCTATATACACATCTGTTAATGAGCAAAGAACAAATGCTCTGCATCTGTGAAGGGCAAAAATAAGCATAGACCATGACAGTCTTTACAGTGACACTGATTATTCGAAGTTTAGACTAACACGGTACATGTGCTGGCATTATACTAAAGCGTGAAATATGTTTTTCATTTTAAATCATTTATTTCATTGGCCAAATCTCGTTTTTCTTCTTGTTGAAATAAATCAACTGTAAATCCTTACTCATTAGGTCAACAGTTCCATTTAATGGACAATTGGTCCTAAAATTGTATTTTTACTTCTCTTTTACTCTTTCTTTTTTTAAAGATAAAGCCCAAACTAAAGGGATAAAATGTCAATAGGCTTATTCTCAAATTTCTGGCACTAACATTTTAAATTTCTTCTAATATTATTTATTTAGATTTGCCCATCAACTCCCCCAAGCTAACTGCTAAGAGATGAAGAGTACTATAGGAACTACGAAAACAAAGCAAATCAAAACAAGCGAAAACACAGCTTTTTTTTAAAACTTTGGTCCCTAGATACTTCTGCTGCATTTTTTCTGTGTTACTGTTCTAAGCTCTTATAAATCTGATAAATAAAATTACCTTTTGATACAGTCAGAGCTGGTGACCACTGTGACCTCAGGATATCAAGACAAATACTTCCATTACTGTTTATGTTTGGATGGTAAATTTTTGTTGTGAAAGCAATCTGTACATAAAACAAACAAAACAAAAATGTGACAATCCATGCACTATGAACAAAACCAAACTAATTTGCTCTGGTGAAAAATGTCCTCCACTTTATATGATCTCAGAGGAGAAATGTATTCATCCTAAATTGAATGAGCATCTATTCTGTGCTATATGTAGTTCTAGCTATTGGAAATGTGAAAGCAAATGAATCAGTTTCCCTCAGCCCCTCCCCAGGAATTGATAAGTATTTTGGAGAGTGTAATGAGTATCTCTAATAGCTGGTATCACTGGCTGAGTAGCATAGAAAGTAATTAGCCCTGGCTTCCATCATGCCTCAAAGTAATCCTTTTCTTAAAATGATTATCAGCGAGACCTGGAAGTGACACTTGGATCTAAAAATAGCAAGCACACTGACTCTGTTCTTCAGGAGAAAGTTGAGAAGCCTCAACTTGTTACCTATCCTAAGCAATGTACCAAGAAGCCTAATCTTCTGAAAGAGTTGTATCATATCATATAAATAATGTTAATTAGGTATTTAAAATCTAAAATAATTATTTCCTGACAGAATCTGTTCAAAAAGTTTCCCTTCTTGATATCCCCATCATTTGTTTGTTTCTTCTTTAAATCTAATCATTAAATTCAATAAGAATGTTTTTATCTCCCCCAACACACCAAATAAAAGGACTGTCATATTTGCTTTTATATTCCTCAGTGTAACAGAACATGGTAGGTGCTCAATAAATATTTGTCGAATATTAAAAAACCGAGAAAGAAAGGGTCAACTTTGGAAAGATAACCCCTTGAATAGAAAAGTCTGATTCTTGACCATAAAAACTTCCCAAGCTACACATATCTAATAAGAGGGCAAGAAAGGAAAGGAACAAAATCTATGGCATAACAGACACTGCCTTTTGTTTTACAGACATAATATAATATTTGAGTAAGAAAACCTATTTTATTGTCACTTTAATTGTTGTTGTTAGCTGCCGTCAGGGAGACCCCAACTCATGGTGCCCTGTACACAACAGGATTGGACCATTGTGATCATAAGGTTTTCACTGGCTAATTTTTCAAAGCAGATTGTCAGGCCTTTCTTCCTAGTCTGTCTTAGTGTGAAAGCTCTGCTGAAAGACAGACTGGTGGTGGTGTGGTTCAGGTGCATTGGCCAGGAATGGAACCTGGAAGATGAGAATTCTAACATGGAACTACCACTGCCTCAGAAAGCCTATTTTAGATTCACCTCATGGACTTTAAAATCATGAAAACATCCATAGACAGGGAGTAAAATCCCTGACCTATAAGTCACATCAATCATAAAAATAAAAGTACCTTTGGTGGTTTAAAAGGGTAGTCTGTCGGAAAGTGTACAGTGAGAAAGAAGACTCCACCTTGATATGCGCTATCAGGCTGAAATTACAAAGCATTGGCATCAGTGTTAGATTACTGTACTTACTCAATAGCTTAAAATTACTTTCCCCCAAAGATTATCCGTTTGAAAAAAATGCCTTGTTTTTGCCATATGTTCAAATCATTTACCTTGAAAACAGGTTTTCCTCTCTCTGCAGGTGTGAAGGAGGATTTTCCAATCAATCATGCTGACATCATAGAGTTTAAAACAAAACAAAAATAGGACACACACAGTGGTGTGACTTGCCTAAAGAAATCTGTTTATCAGTACAAATTTTTTAAGATCAGAACACACACAAGACTGCTGTGATAAAAAAGTAATTTTCTGCTGTATATTCAGCATGAAAAAAAGGGTCAGGGCTAGTATTTACCTCCGTATTTATAAAACTAACTCTGATGGTCATTTAAGAGGTATGGACAGAAAGGAATTGAAGAAACCAAGTTATAAAAAGAAAAGGCAAAGTGACACTGTTACACAATTTAGACCTCAAATGTTCATTTAGTAAGTTTATAAAGTAACATGGAAAATATTCTACAGTTTGTTGATGACTCAACATCTCTTCTCATTCCAAATTCTCTTTTCATGGGGCTTCAATCAAAATACTAAAGCTAATTTACAGCCAGATTCAATGAGGAGCAAAAACAACTAAATAAATTTCAATCTCCATGGAAGTATCAAATTTGGAATCAACTTTGCAAGGGGAATTTAAATTTGGCCGTGTTCATTACGGCAGTTAGAAAATATTTATAATACTACAAGCAAAAAAAAAAAAAGATTAAAAAAAAAAAGGTAGGTAGGAAAACATCTAAAATTCTACTTTAATTCCTTCATATTCAACTAAATATATTGTGTTATATTAACATTTTGGTAATAACAGCAAGACTATTATTATTTCCAGCTTAAGTTTCTGCATGTATATATTAGAGGACCATGATGTATAATTATTCTATATTGTTTAATTCCAGTTCATCAAAGACTATAAGGAATGTGGAATGTAAGCAAACTGAAATGACAGTTTTGGGCAGTTTTGATATTTAAATGATACTAGAGAGTACTGCAGAGTGGAATGTTTACATTATTAAAATAAGGGGGGTGTGAGCAATATAACTGTAATCATTTGCTACATGTGATTAACCTAAGAAATATTTTTGAAAGCCTACAATTCAAATGATAGGAGTGGGCCTTTAAATGATAGCATTTTGAAGGTTCTTAGTAAGCATGGAAAATAAACTTAAATAACTAGACTCTTACTGAGTTGTTATTTAAAATAAATATGTTGCATTTTACTCTTTAAAAAAAACTAAATAGTATAATTTAGTAAATTGAGACACTTGCCTAAGAGGCCTACTCTGAAAATTCATTATTATTTTTTGCTTTTTAAGATTGACACATGATAATATGATTAAAAAAGTCTATGGCTTACTAGATAAAGCTCTTTCAGGGGAGGAAGGAGAATGATGTTCATGGAAACAATGTTACTAATGTACGCTGTTATGGACTGAATCGTGTCCCCCCAAAATAGGTGCTGAAATCCTAATCCCTGTACCTGTACATATGACCCAGTTTGAAACAGGGGTTTTCTTTTGTTATGTTAATGTATTCATACCAGAGTAGGGTGGGTCCTAAATCTAATCACTTCTGGGTTATTGAAACAGCAGAATAGACACAGACATACACACAGGTAGGACAGACGATGGACAGAGAAGTATCTGTAACCCAGGAATGCCAGGGCTTGCGAGCAGCTACTAGAAGTTGAAACCTCCCCTTAGAGCTACATCGTGAATTCAGACATCTAACCTCCTGAACCGTGGAAAATACTGTTCTTTAAAGCCACCCCCTTTGTGGTAGACTCTGATGGCAGCCCTAGGAAATGAAGTCATACTCTAACCCAATATGTAGATGTGAGCTGTCACTGCCCATTCTTAGGTGACCAGATTTTTTTGCTCATAGAAAGAAAAGCCTGTTTCAAGTCCTAACTGTCTCTCTGGGTGTAGAAAGACAAAATCTTACCAAAGGATAACAAGTATTAAGAGAAGTCAGTCACAAAACTGCAGGTAATTTTGAGTTCAGGACAATGTAACAAAATTAAAAGCAACAAATTCACGAGTTGGCAAAGATAGACCCACTGCAATATTTTATTGGTTCTCTCTCACAAACAGGAACAATGACGCAACTTAACATTGCAAATTGGTGCATTATTTATACCTATTTATTACCTACTAAAACTATCGATGTAAGAATGATTATGCTTAGTTCTGAACAACTGACTGTGTGTGTTTAGAAAAATGATAAACGTGCAGTTTTGTTGCAAATTGTGGGTGACCCATTACTATGCCTGTTGATTGAGGATTCAGCAAAGGAAAACATCACAGTAACCACAGTAAGTATTTAACACCGATGCTCTGCAAAGTGATCATGAATCCTTGATCGTATTTTGCTTTCTGAGGATTCAGAGTACAAGAAAATTCAACCTTAGCCACAAACATCTAATTGACGGTGAAATGGCAAGAATGATGGCTGAGGGGATTAATTTCACATACATGAGTTATACTTACAGGCCCCATAATAGTTGCTTGCCAGTGGAACACTGAAACAAACAAAGGAGTTTTGGAGTCATTAACAAATGTCCGAACCTGTATTATTAATGGTAGCAAAATCCTAGCAATAGAACAAAGCTTACGGTCATCTCCCACAGGTCCTGCTGAACAGTGCGCAGGTGGATCACGTTGCAGGTCACTTAATTCCTGAAGCAAAGCAAAAATATTTAAGGTTAATTCTTTCTTTTTCCAGTGAAACAACCACAATAAGCCACTAATACCCTAACTATTTACTTTCAAACTTATTTTAGACAATTCTATTCAAAATATGAAAACACAAAATTAACTCTGTCATTGGCTGGTCAAAGAGTATGCAAACAGGTGTTAAATTCCTTATTAATGAGGCAGCTCCGACTACTGAAAAAATTAAATGGATTAACATTTTGTTTCTCTTTAACATCCCTAAAACAGAGATATTTACTGAGTATCTACTGTATGCAAGGTAATTGATGTGTGTGTATAATACATAAGAAACAGGCCCTATTTCTAATAAGTTCATAATCTGATGACGGACAGTGAAAGCTCACAGAGAGATGGATATTTAAGGTATAATCTGAAGGTCAGGTGCAAAGAAAGGAGGAGGTCAGGCCATGTTTTGAAACCTAGAACACTGATTCACATGCTCTTTTCTGCCTTCCAGGTAGCAAAGAAGGGATCATGGAAAGGACAGAAGCTTTAGAGTTGGCCAGTCGTGGGTTGAAACCGCAGTTCCACCATAACTAGCCCTATGACCTTGGGGAAGTTACTTAACATCCTCAGCCTCAGTTTGGAAGGAATTAATCACCCTCAAATATGAGAGGTACAAATTCAGGATAAAGGACTATTTTAACTGAGGAACCTAATTTAGTTTGGAAGATCAAAGAATATCTCTGAGGAAGTGACATTTAAGATGAAATTTTAAAAATGAATGGGAGTTAGTTTGAGAAAATGAGTGACAGGCACTTTGTGAGCTAGACCAGCATAGAGTAAGTCTGGAAAGGTAGGCATTGGCCAGGCAGGCAACAGAGAACAATATACGCCATATTAAGTGGCAGACACATGCCACGTCTTAAAACCCCAAGTATGTTGAGAGAAGTTTTAAGAAGTGGTGTGATCTAATTTAAAAGATCACTCTGACTGGTAAAAGTATTGAATAAACTAGATATAAGAAGAAGAGAAGCTACAAGATTAGGTAGTACAGGCAAGAAAAATGGGACCTTGGACTGGAGAAGTGGCAAAAAGATAAAAGTGGATGGATCTGAAATACTTTGAAGGGCCTACCACAGTATTTGGTGATGAATTACATGTGCAGAGTGAAGGAGAGATCACAGATGCCTATGATGAAGATTAGTGGCACTTAACATTTACTTGACATTTTAATCATCCTAACAATCCTTAGAGGTAGGTGTGACTCTGCCCCCATTTTACAGAAGAATAAAGGTGACAAGCTTGTTTCACTGTATGTTCGCACAACTAGTTAAGTATGGAAGTGGGATTCAAACTCAAGCAAGCAAACTTCATGCTTTTTAGCTTCAGTACATATACAAATGTAGATACCACTTATGAGGATAGGGAACATTAGGAGACAAGTTGATTTAGAGGATCAAACCAAAACCAAACCCAGTGCCATCAAGTCGATTCAGACTCATAGCGACCCTATAGGACAGAGTAGAACCACCCCATAGAGTTTCCAAAGAGCGCTTGGCAGATTCGAACTGCTGACCCTTTGGTTAGCTGCCATAGCGCTTAACCACTACGCCACCAGGGTTTCTGATTTAGAGGACAGTCATGTTAAATTCATAATCCTTTTGATATCAAGGAAAATTTTGGTTCAAAATACATGTCTGGAGTTTAAGAGAGGACTAGTTTAGAAATCTAAAAGTTGTCGTATATACCTGGAATTTAAAACCATGGGAATGATATAAACATTTTAATGGGAACATATGTAAACAACACTACATTTCATCAAATCTAAGACGCCATCAACTATAAACGGCATCCTTATTTTATGCATTTCTAATTTTTTTAAATGCTGACATTTAATTTTAAGACATCATCGATGATAAAACACTTCCAGATTTTAAAAATGTTAACATGTGAAAAGATGTGCACTCTGGAATCATTGCAATATGGTAATTATAGAAATGAATTAAGTGCTCTAATAGAGAGACGAACAAGGCAGGTGGTTAAGAAAGGCTTTCCTAAGAAAGTGACATATGATCAGGAACCAATGGTACTGAAGGAAAAAGTCCAAGCTGCTCTGAAGGCATTGGCAAAAAACAAGGCTCCAGGAACTGATGGAATATCAGTTGAGATGTTTCAACAAACAGATGCAGTGCTGGAGGTGCTCACTCATCCATGCCAAGAAATCTGGAAGACAGCTTCCTGGCCAACTGACTAGAAGAGATCCATATTTATGCCTATTCCCAAGAAAGGTGATCCAACCGAATGTGGAAATTATAGAACAATATCATTAATATCACACGCAAGCAAAATTTTGCTGAAGATCATTCAAAAGTGGCTGAAGCAATATATCAACAGGAAACTGCCAGAAATTCAGGCCGGTTTCAGAAAAGGACGTGGAACCAGGGATATCATTGCTGATGTCAGATGGATCCTGGCTGAAAGCAGAGGATACCAGAAGGATGTTTACCTGTGCTTTATTGACTATGCAAAGGCATTCGACTGTGTGGATCATAACAAATTATGGATAACATTGGGAAGAATGGGAATTCCGGAACACTTAGTTGTGCTCATGAGAAGCCTGTATATAGATCAAGAGGCAGTTGTTCAGACAGAAAAAGGGGATACTGATTGGTTTAAAGTCAGGAAAGGTGTGTGTCAGGGTTGTATTCTTTCAACATACCTATCCAATCTTATGCTGAGCAAATAATCCGAGAAGCTGGACTATATGAAGAAGAATGTGGCATCAGGATTGAAGGAAGACTCATTAACAACCTGCGTTATGCAGATGACACTACCTTGTTTGCTGGAAGTGAAGAGGACTTGAAGCACTTACTGATGAAGATCAAAAACCACAGCCTTCAGTATGGATTGCACCTCTAACTGGACCAATGAGCAACATCATGATAAATGGAGAAAAGGTTGAAGTTGTGAAGGATTTCATTTTACTTGGATCCACAATCAACAGCCATGGAAGCAGCAGTCAAGAAATCAAAAGATGCATTGCATTGGGTAAATCTGCTACAAAGGACCTCTTCGAAGTGCTGAAGAGCAAAGATGTCACCCTGGAGACTAAGGTGCATCTGACCCAAGCCACAGTTATTTTGAGTTGCATCATATGCATGTGAAAGCTGGACAATGAATAAGGAAGACCGAAGAAGAACTAACGCCTTTGAATTGTGGTGTTGGCGAAGAATATTGAACATACCATGGACTGCCAAAAGAATGAACAAATCTGTCTCAGAAGAAGTACAACCAGAATGCTCCTTAGAAGCAAGGATGGCGAGACTGCGTCTTACATACTTTGGACATGTTGTCAGAATGAATCAGTCCCTGGAGAAGGACATCATGCTTGGCAGAATACAGGGTCAGCGGAAAAGAGGAAGACCCTCAACGAAGTGGACTGACACAGTGGTTGCAACAACGAGCACAAGCATAACAACGATTGTAAGGATGGCGCAGGAGCGGGCAGTGTTTTGTTCTGTTGTGCCTAGGGTCACTATGAGCCGGAACCGACTCGACGGCACCTAACAACAACAAGAAAGTGACATATAAGTAACTTAGCCAAGTGTAAACTCAGGTCTCTGTCTTCCAAGTCTAAGGTCCTTCTCCTGTGTAAGCTGGTGCTTTTATTTGTTTTTGTTGCTACTTTTTCTGTGCTTCTTTTCCTAATGAGAATTTACTAACAGAACTACCTGCTTCTTTAGTCCATGTATAGAGATAAGAGGAGGATTTCAGTCTTTGGCTTTGTTACAGTAGTTAAAAATAAGGCTTTGAAGTTCAAATGTCTGGGTGCCACCACTCAACTGCCACATGACTTCGGGCAAATTTTTTCCTCCCCAAACCTCAGATTCTGTAACATAAAATAGTTTTACTACCTTCATTCATAGCTTCCATGATGATCAAGTGAAATAATACATGAAAAGTATCTAGCACAATCTCTGGCACACAGTAAGGATTCCATAAATGTTAACGTAGATATGGAATTGATAACAACCATTAATTATCTAATCCCGTTGCCGTCGAGTCAATTCCGACTCATAGTGACCCTACAGGACAGAGTAGAACTGCCCCATAGAGTTTCCAAGGAGCAGCTGGTGGATTCAAACTGACCTTTTGGTCACTTTGCCAGCAGGGTTTCCGTTAATTATCTAAGAGCAGAATACAATTATTTAACCAGCTTAAAAGATCGAGGAGGAGCAGCTATCAAGTCAGAGCCCGATTTCAGAATGACTTACAGTTTTCAAATTTGGGCTTTTGGGAGATTGTTTCTGAAAATATCCATCGTGTTGCGTTTTCTAAACATTAGTGTAAATGGGACTTCTCTGCCCTTATTTCAACTAGAAAACTAGGTAATTAGAAAATGACAGTCTATAGTTAACTAGAAAACTAGTTAATCCGAAAATGACAGTCTCTGTGGTTTAAAAAAAAAAAGATCTGCAAAATGTACACAGCGCAGAGACAATACGGCTGTGAATAAACCATACATACACAAAAATATTCGGGGCCTAGCTATAGGGTCGCTATGAGCCAGAATTGACTCGACAGCACTGGGTTTGGGTTTTTTTTTTTTGGTTTAGTGGCACAGTGGAGCTGTGGTGGCATAGTGGTTAAGAGTTCAGCTGTTAGCTAAAAGGTCAGCAATTCAAACCCATCAGCTGCCCTGTCCGGAGGCAGGATGAGAAGGCAGAAAGGGACAGGAACTGGTTGGATGGAACGGAAACCTGAGGCTGAAAGGGGGAGTGTGGTGTCATATTATAGGGATTGCAGCTAATGTCACATAAAAATATGGGTATAAATTTTTGTATGAGAAATTAACTTTCACCTAAAGAAAAAAAAATCTATCAGCCGCTCCTTGGAAACCCTATAGGGCAGTTCTCCTGCATCCTACAGGGTTGCTATGAGTCGGAACTGACTCAACGCACCTAACAACAAAACAACAGCACAGTGGTTAAAGCGCTCAGCTGCTAACCAAAAGGTCCGTGGTTTAAAACCACCAGTTACTCCACAGGAGAAAGATGTGGCAGTCTGCTTCTGTAAAACTTACAGCTTGGAAACCCTATGGGACAGTTCTACTGTGTCCTATAGGGTCACTATGAGTCAGAATCAACTGGATGACAGAGGGTGGTAGATTTCTAATGTTCTCTCTCTTTGTCAAACCATGTATCTGAAAATATGCCCTGATATATTGTTTGGAAATAATGTAACTGAGACTATGGTGCATATGTGCAGACAGAATGACTAACAGAAGGCACAATAGATACCCTTCCCCACCCACAGATATACAGATCTTAAGTTTGAAAACAAAAAGTAAAACGATGACATTTTAGAAAATTCTGGGATGTGCTAATGAGGTAAAGATATAAAACAAAAACTACAACCAAACAAATCAATACTCCACCCTCTTTGCTCTTAGTCTATTCGGTAGCCTGTAAACTTTTAGATAAGGCAAAAAATTAAGGGTCACTTATATTCATTAAATTCTCCCTTTTGATTTAGCTTATCTCAAGTTTTTCTGAAATCACCTAGTTATCTAATTTATGCTATAACTGGAATTCTTATTTATGTACTTCTACCGTCATGGCCACACATGGAGTATTACAAATAATCTGGTGATTCTCTTATTATCCCAGGAGAATATGCTAAGACTCCCTCTGTCCCGCCCCTTAAGAATACAGAATTATACCATTTACTCAAGGTCACAGGATTCCCCTAAGGGCCATATCTTAACTCCACATTCCTCACTACTAATAGATGCTTTTCTAAAGAACAGCTTATAACCCCATACTCCTAATTCTTTAACATTTCTTTCTATTCCACAACTACCCTGGAATCTAGGATGCGCCCTATAAGTCCTCCCAGTAACTGTTTCATAGCTTGATGGGCCTATTGCCCAGACTCTTCACAGGCATGCTTCTATGCCATGCTAAATTAAAAATAAAAGGTCTCAAAGAAAAGGCATTTAAAAACATTCATTTTTTATTAAGTATTGTGTGTGTGTTATAATAACAACACAAAACAGTACTTGGTAGGAAAAAAAAAAAAGAGAACAATGTTTAAACAGTCAAACACCCACGAGACCATCACCCATACCAAACCATTGTCAAACTATTAGAATACCTCCATCTGTGGCTTTGGTGGGAAATAGGCATGTCACTCACTCCTGGAGAAAGTGTAAGTTGATATAACATTTTAGAGGGCAATTTGCCAATAACTGTGAAAGTGGAAAATATATATGGTCTCTGATCAAGCAATTTCATCTCATAGAAATAATTGTCCTGGTAGCCAGAGATACATATACAATGATGTTCAACGCAGCATTCTGTATAATTATGAAAAACTGAGAATAACCTAA
Source organism: Loxodonta africana (assembly GCF_030014295.1). NCBI lineage: Eukaryota > Metazoa > Chordata > Mammalia > Proboscidea > Elephantidae > Loxodonta > Loxodonta africana. The sequence goes on along the minus strand of NC_087357.1, from coordinate 55,847,773 downwards.
AGGTTCATCATAAAGGAATGGTTTCATAAAGTGATATATCCATATTATAAAATACTGTGCAGCCATTAATAATAGTAAGATAAATCTGTACATACTGACATGGAGGGATGCCGACTGAACGAGTATAATACAGAGTTTGAGTGAAAAATATAATCTTAGCATTTTTTTTTAACTCTTTCTCTTGTCCTTCATATATAGTCAGATATAAACCAAACAAATCCTCTGCCACTGAGTCTATTCTGCCACACAGCAACCCCATGGGGCAGAGTAGAACTGCCCCATAGTGTTTCCAAGGAGTACCTGGGTGGATTTGAACTGCTGACCTTTTGGTTAGCACCCATAGCACTTAACCACTATACCACCAGGGTTTCCAAAGTCAGATACAGAGTATGATATATTCTACCTTAATACCTGTTAAGACTGCTTACCACAATAACCCCCAGATCAATTAGAGTTCAATTATAATTGCTTCCTAATATCCTATGCAGTACTTCTATGAGAATCTTCTAAAAGCAAAGCTCTGTTTACTTCATTCCTCTGCTTAGAAAATTTCAATAGCTCCTCATTGCTTATTAAAGACCAAACTCAACCAATGAAGGTCTTCCCATTATCTAGTCCCGACCTTACACTTTCAGTTGGGCTCCCCTTTACAAGCTTGCCCAGTGGTTCTCCAAAGAACCCCTAGGGTTTTCTAAAACACATTCAAGAAAGCCTGTGAAGTCAAAATTAATTTCATAATAAAACTAAGATATTATTTGCCTTTCTTATTCTCAGTGTCTCATGAGTATAGAGTTTTCCAAAGGCTTAATGACATGAGATACCACAAAAGACGGAATGCATAAGCAGATTTAAGAATCCAGCTGTTATCTATAAGCCTGACAGTAAAAAGACTGAAAAAATGTAAAACCACATCACTCCTCTTTTAGTATTAGAAAATATAGTTTTTTTCATAAAAATGTTATTTATGTTAACACGTAAGGAGCCCTGGTGGTCTAGTGGTTTAGAGCTTCGCTGCTAATCAAAAGGTCGGTAGTTCAAATCCATCAGCCATTTCTTGGAAATCCTATGGAGTTCTACTCTGTCCCATAGGGTCGCTATGAGTTAGAATAGGCTTGACAGCAATGTGTTTGGTTTTTTGTTTGTTTTTTGGTTAACATATAATGGGATTATCATTTGTATTTTAAAATTATTTAGTAAATTTTAAAAAATTTATTTTAATTTCTAATATGGTAGTTATTAATAGCTGTAATACACACTAACAACACTTCTTTGGAGTCCTCACTGATAAATAAAATAGAAAGGCATACTGAGAACAAGGTTTGGAAGCCACTGGTCTACCCTGACTACTTGGATGTTGCCTGTACATGGCTAAGCCTTTGGGCCTTAACAATTTTCCCTCCCCTGAAATACCCTTCTCTACTATCTCCCTGTGCCCAAGGGGCCTTCTTCTCAAAGACTACATTCAAAAACGTTGAGTTTTAGAGTTAGGCTTGGGTCAAAACTGGCCTTACTATTGACACTTACTAGCTGGGTGATCTTGGGCAATTTATAGACATGGGAACCTCACTGGCTACCCTGAAGAACTGTACTGAGAACTAAATGAAAACATATCTAAGAAAAGTGCCTAGCTTAGTAAGCAAAATGCCTAGCAATGTTGTTGTTGTTAGCTGCCTTGACGTCAGCCCCTAGCTCATATTGACCCCATGCACAATGGAACAAAACACTGCCTGGTCCTGTGCCATTCCCACGATTGGTTATGGATCAGACCATTGTGATCCGTAGCATTTTCATTGGCTGATTTTTGGAAGTAGATCACCAGGCCTTTCTTTCTAGTTGTCCTAGTCTTTAAGTTCCCCTGAAACATGTTCAGCATCACAGCAACACACAAACCTTCACTGACAGACAGGCTGTGGCTGTGCATGTTCATAAATGCTAATTTCTTCCCTCCCTTTCGTCTTCTACCAAAGTGTGTTTTGATAGCAGGACTTTTACATATTTTATTCATCTATTTCTCCACAACACTAAGCACAATGTCCTCCACAGAGGTGTTTGGTACTATTCAAATCAAACAATAAAATTTAAGGAATAACATGATCAGCAGAAGCTAAATATAACCGTAAGGATTACCTCGAATCTCAGTCTCACAGAAATGCAAACGATTATATTTGGCAATGGAATCAAAATCAATTACTTTTTATGTAGATATACAGATTACATATAATAAAAAGATTATCATAATAACAGGTGTTAGCAGAAATTAGTTTGGGTCACTTAAAAACACTGGGGCACTCCTTTCCAACCTTGTTCTTGTGGCAAGAAGAAGGGCCATTCTGCTATCAAGGAGTGGTGACCAGAAAGTACACCATTAACATTTATAAGCGCACCCATGGAGTGGGTTTAAAGAAGTGTGCCCCTTGGGCCCTCAAGGAGACCTGGAAATCTGCCACGAAGGAGATGAGAATGCCAGATGTGCCCACCAACACCAAGCTCAACAAAGCTGTCTGGGCCAAAGGAATAAGGAATGTTCCATATCACATCCATGTATAGCGGTCCAGAAAACAATGAGGATGAGGACTCATCAAACTAGCTCCATACACTGGTTACCTATGTACCCGTCACCACTTTCCAAAACCTACAGTCAGTCAGTGTGGATGAAAATTAACAACTGATTATCAAATAAAGTCATAAAGCTGAAAAAAACAAAACACTGGGGCAACCTTTTAAACAACGTATTATGATACCTAAAACTGAATCTCAAAATAATATTAATTATTAAGATATTAAAAGCATATGCCATTGCCATAACTATTTTCAACTTAAAGAATACATGATATTCTGGAAAAGTGTCCAAAGCCACACAAAATTCCTGTTAGAAGTACTTGTTTTGGTTTTTCTGATTTAGAAGACCTCAAAACTCTTAAATATTCAGTCCTTATTGTTTATTTAGGATGCTGCTGACCTACTTTCAGGACATAGCCTTGGGTTGCTTTAAGAGGAGTTAGTGGGTTTGTGCTGAGCCAACCCAGTCTCAAAGTAGGTAGTCCTCTATCCACTGGCAACTCTTGGTGAGGGAGCTACCCATTGACAGGGCTGCAATCTGTTGATACAAGCAGAGATTTTTTTTTAATTTGTCCAATGCTCAATTTAACCAACTGGACTAATTATTAGCAGACGTTTATTAAGTACTTCCACATTCTTTCTAACAGGCATCGTGATTCTGATTTTACACTCTCAACTCCACCTTCTCAAAGTTTTAAAGATTTAATGTAATGGTATCAGATTATGATGCTAATAAAAATTCCCCCAAGTCACTGGTCAGGTACATATGTTGATGACTAAACTGGGGACTGGAATTCAAGAACTTACTCATTTGTGGAAAAAAATATGTCCATAAATTGTAGCTTAAAGGTATAAGAAAGATGATCTGTATTCACAGCTTAAAACTAGCTGCAGTAGTTCTGACTAAAAAAATACATGTAAGAGTAGTTATGAGCCTCAAGGGTCATCTTCTGAATGTGTGTTCATTAAAGTTTAGAGCACTCTAGGGAGCCCTAGATAAATTCACTTATTTTTTTATTATTATGGATTTTTTTTTTTCTTTTTCAGAGAATTTTATTTTTGTAGAAAGAAAGCTTCTCCTAGGACAGAAGAGTGTGCAAGTAAGGAAGTGGCATAAAATAATCTGACTGACACAAACTACCTTCTAAATAAAAAATAAGCACTGATATGAAATGAAACATGAAAAAGCAAAGTTATAAAACGTGACTAGCAGCTGACATTTTCTGAGTACTTATTGCTTGCAGTAGTCATTGGAAACAATAAGGATATAAAATGGTTTAAGCAAAGCTTATAACCCAAAGATACTTGTTGTCTAATAATTAAGATTTAATGTGCCAAATAACAACATAAATCTGGCAATGGTGAGTGATGGGTGGGTCCACTGGTCACTGATTGCCATTAGGAAGGAAAACTGCCAGTGCATTTGGCAGCCTGTGGCATCCCACCTCAGAGGCAGACTTTGTCTAAGCTCTTTCTATAAGGAGTAATGCTCTTCAGGCCTCACCAGGACCCTCAAACAATATATGGCATTTGTACAGAATGTCACAATTTAACAAGTGCCTCCCCATGGATCATCTCATGCAGTTCTCACAATGATTCTGTAAAACAGGCAGTGCTGGTCTCATTTTATACCTGGAGAAATACGAGATTCAGTGAGGTTAGTAAGTGATTTTTCCAAGGTCACCCAGCAGACCCAAGTCTGATCCAGGGCTCTCTGTCCAATACAACAAACTTAGCTGGGCAAGCCCTGAGCCAAGTAACCAAACAACTACTTCCAACGAGGAGAGGTCATGGATTAGGGTTTCAAGACACTACATCTCGTGGTGATGACAGTGATAATGATGACAATGATGAAGGTGACGTGCCTTGGTTTGGGTTTGCTCTGGGACTTTAAAATAGTTCGGAATGGCTGAGAAAACTTAAAAATAGTTTTTAACCTTAACTTGACTGCTTATCTTGTTACAGAATAAAAAGTGGAGCTCTTATTAAATAAACCACTGAATGCTTAGTAAAAAAAAAAAGGTTGTAAGATCTGGTAAATCTTGAAAGTCACATGGATTGCCTCAGAGTTCACTTTCTACTCCATCCCTTTAAACTTGTAGCATACTTCAGTACTGTATTTAAATATAATTAACACTTGTTTGTTAAAAGGTGGATTGCTGGAGGCATAGAAGAAGTTTGTTTTTTTTTTTGCCCATTATTACAAGTAGCATTGGGGCTGCTGCATTATGCTAACAGGCCAGCTCCAAGGGGTGCCACTCATACAGACTACAATGGGAGTGATGCCCCCTGGAGCTGTGCGTAGATAGTTTCATTATGGAAAGTTGCACCTAAAAGAAATGAACAGTATATTCTTTAAATCCAACTTAGGATGTCATCACTGTTTTATATCAACAAATACAGCTCTTTTGATGTGGAAGCGAAAGGGATGGTGTTTGGCATCTAAGTGGGACCATGAGTACTTATTTTAACTTCAGTTATTTCGTTAAAGTGCTGAAAATGGAAAGAAAACAACGGGAAGCTTGGAATTCAAAAATTAAAAAGTGAAAAGAGTGACATTCCAGTAGAGGGAAAAGGGAAAAGAAAGGACTTCTTAATAGACGGTGCTGGGTCAATTGGGTATCCATATGGAAAAAAATGAATTTTGCCCCCCTACCTCAAACTATACAAAAGAATTAATTATGGGTAGATCATAGGTTTAAATAAGAAAGGTAAAACAATAAAACTTTTAAAAGAAAACAAAGAATGTCTTCATGACCTTGGGGGAGACTGAGATTTCTTAAACAGGACACCAACTATGACAGAAAAAATAGAAAATTTAGAGAATTAAAATTAAGAGTATCTGTTCATCAAAAGACAAATTAACCCAACAACATTCTTTAACGAGTCAGAATTGACTGGATGGCAATGTGGTTGTTTGTTTGTTTGTTTTTGGTGGCGTAGTGGTTAAGGGCTTGGCTGTTAACCAAAACGTCGGCAGTTCCAGCAGTTCAAATCCACCAGCGGCTCCTTGGAAACACTTTGGGGCAGTTCTACTCTATTCTATAGGGTTGCTATGAGTTGGAACCAACTCAATGGCAATGGGTTAATCACCAACTTTATATGCAAAGGAGAGAGGCCCCAAATAGCTAAAGTAGTACTGAAGAAGATGAACAAAGTATAAAGTATCACAATTCCAGATCTCAGAACTTACTATACAGCCACAGTAATCAAAACAGCCTGGTACTGATACAGCGACAGACACGTAGACCAATGGAACAGAATTGAGAGAAAAACCCAGAAGTAAATCCATCCGTCTACGGACAGCTGATCTTCAACAAAAAGTCGAAGTCCATTCAACGGGGGAAGGGACAGTCTCTTTAACAAATGATGCTGGCAAAACTGGATATCCATTTGCAGAAAAATGAAACAAGATCCAAACCTTATACCACACACAAAAACTAACACAAAATGGATCAAAGACCTAAACGTTAAAACTAAAACTATAAAGTTCCTGGAAGAAAACATAGGGACAAAGCTAGGGGTCCTAATTTTTGGCATAAACATACCATCAAACACAACTAAAATATGAATGAACAAAAGAAGATAACTAGGGCTTCCTAAAAACTGAACATTTATGGTCATCAAAAGACTACCAAAAGAATAAAAAGAGAACTTACAGACTGGGAAAAATATTTTGGTAATAACGTATCTGACAAGGGCCTAATCTCTAATTTGTATAGAAAACTTAAACAACTCAACAAGAAAAAGACAAACAATCCAATTAAAAAATGGGCAAAGGACCTGAACAGATACTTCACCAAAGAGGACATTCGGGCACTTAACACATGAAGAGATGCTCACGATCATTAGCCACTAGAGAGATGCCAATCAAAACTACAATAAGATACCGTCTCACCCCTGCAAAAATGGCATCAAAATGCTGACAAGGTTGTGGGGAGACTGGAACTCTATACACTGCTGGTGGGACTGTAAAATGGTACAACCACTATGGAAAATGGTATGATGCTTCCTCAAAAAGCTAGAAATAGGAATACCTTATGATCCAGTAATTCCATTCCTAGATATATATCCTAGAGCTATAAGAACAGTGACAAGAATAGAAATATGCACACCCATGTTCACTGCAGCATTATTCACACTAGCAAAAAGATGGGAAACAACCTAAATCCCCATCAATAGACAAAAAAAATCAAACACAAAAGGACAAATACTGCATGATACTAACCAAAAAAAAAAAAAAACCAAACTCATTGCTGTCGAGTCAATTCTGACTCATAGTGACACTACAGGACACAGTAGAACTGCCTAATAGGATTTTCAAGGAGTGGAAGCTTGGCTTAATTAGTAAAGTATACCTGGCAGAAGCCCTGGTGGCACAGTGGTTAAGTGCTACAGCTGCTAACCAAAAGGTCAGCAGTTCGAATCCACCTGGCACTCCTTGGAAACTCTATGGGGCAGTTCTGCTCTGTCCTTTGGGGTCCCTATGAGTGGGAATCAACTCAACGGCAATGGGTTTTTTTTCTTAAGTCTGGTGGATTCAAACTGTCAACCTTTTGGTTAGCAGCCAAGCTCTTTCTTAACTATTGCACCACCACGGCTACTGTATGATACCACTTTTATAAAAAGTTAAAAATAGGTATATGCACAGAACGCAATGTTCTTTGATGGCTATCTTTTTTTTTTTTTAGACAGGCGTTAATTCTGGTGATGGAAAAGGCAATACACAACATGGGGGAAGTCAGCACAACTTGACCAAGGTAAATAAAGGACAACTATAGTAAATGCTGATATAGTGCTGGAAGATGATCCCCCCAGGTTGGAAGGCACTCAAAAGATGACTGGCGAGGAGCTGCCTCCTCAAAGTAGAGCTGACCCTAATGATGTGGATGGAGTCAAGCTTTCAGGACCTTCATCTGCTGATGTGGCACAATTCAAAATGAGAAGAAACAGCTGCAGGCATCCATTAATAATTGGAACCTGGAATGTATGAAGTATGAATCTAGGAAAATTAGAAATCGTCAAAAATGGAATGGAACACATAAATATTGATATCCTAGGCACTAGTGAGCTGAAATGGACTGGTACTGGCCATTTTGAATTGGACAATCATATAGTCTACTATGCTGGGAATGACATCTTGAAGAGGAATGGTGTTGCATTCATCGTCAAAAAGAACATTTCAAGATCTATCCTGAAGTACAACGCTGTCAGTGATAGGGTAATATCCTATCACTGACTACAAGGAAGACCAGCTAATACGACCATTATTCAAATTTATGCACCAACCACTAAGGCCAAAGATGAAGAAATAGAAGATTTTTATCAGCAGCTGCAGTCTGAAATTGATCAAACATGCAATCAGGATGCACTGATGATTACTGGTGATTGGAATGCAAAAGTTGGAAACAAAAAAGAAGGATCAGTAGTTGGAGAATATGGCCTTGGTGACAGAAACAATGCTGAAGATTGACAGAATTTTGTAAGACCAACGACCTCTTCACTGCAAATACCTTCTTTCACCAACATAAACGGTGACTATATACATAGACCTTGGCAGATGGAACACACAGGAATCAAACTGACTACATCTGTGGAAAGACATGATGGAAAAGCTCAATATCATCAGTGAAGTCAGGACAAGTCCAGGGGATGACTACAGAACAGACCATCAATTGTTCATATGCAAGTTCAAGTAGAAACTGAGGAAAATTAGAACAAGTCCACAAGAGTATGACCTTGAGTATATCCCACCTGAATTTAGAGACCATCTCAAGAATAAATTTGACACATTGAACACTAATGACCGAACACCAGACAAGTTATGGAATGACATCAAGGACACTGTACATGAAGAATGCAAGGGGTCATTAAAAAGACAGGAAAGAAAGAAAAGATCAAAGTGGATGTCAGAAGAGACTCTGAAACTTGCTCTTGAACGTCGAGTACCTAAAGCAAAAGGAAAAAATGATGATGTAAAAGAACTGAACAGAAGATTTCAAACAGGGTGGCTCGAGAAGACAAAGTAAAGTATTATAACGACACATGCAAAGAGCTGGAGATAGAAAACCGAAACGGAAGAACACGCTTGGAATTTCTCAAGCTGAAAGAACTGAAAGAAAAATTCAAGCCTCGAGTTCCAACAGTGATGGATTCTACACGGAAAATATTAAACGACGCAGAAAGCGTCAAAAGAAGATGGAAGGAATACACAGAGCCATTATACCAAAAAGAATTGATCGACGTTCAACCATTTCAAGAGGTACAAGAGGTAGCATATGATCAGGAACTGATGGTACTTAAGGAAGAAGTCCAAGCTGCACTGAAGGCATGGGCGAAAAACAAGGCTTCAGGAATCAACGGAACATCAACTGAGATGGTTCAACAAACGGATGCGGCGTTGGAAGTGCTCACTCATTTATGCCAAGAAATCTGGAAGAAAGCTACCTGGCCAACCAACTGGAAGAGATCCACATTTATGCCTATTCCCAAGAAAGGTGATCCAACCGAATATGGAAATTATTGAACAATATCATTAATATCACATGCAAGCAAAATTTTGCTGAAGATCATTCAAAAGCGGCTGCAGCAGTATATCAACAGGGACCTGCCAGAAATTCAGGCCGGATTCAGAAGAGGACATGGAGCCAGGGATATCATTGCCAATGTCAGATGGATCCTGGCTGGGAGCAGAAAATACCATAAAGATGTTTACCTGTGTTTTATCAGCTATGTAAAGGCATTCAACTGTGTGGATCATAACAAATTATGGATAGCATTGGAAAGAATGGGAATTCCGGAACACTTAATTGTGCTCATGAGGAACCTGTACATAGATCAAGAGGCAGTTGTTTGGACAGAACAAGAGGATACTGCGTGGATTAAAGTAAGGAAAGGTGTGCGTCAGGGTTGTATCCTTTCACCATACTTATTCAATCTGTATGCTGAGCAAAATAATCTGAGAAGCTGGACTATATGAAGAAGAATGGGAAATTAGGACCGGTGGATGACTCATTAACATCCTGCCTCATGCAGATGACACAACCTTGCTTGCTGAAAGTGAAAAGGACTTGAAGCACTTATTGATGAAGATCAAAGACCACAGCCTTCAGTATGCATTGCACTTCAACATAAAACAAAAATCCTCACAACTGGACCAATAAGCAACATCATGATAAACAGAGAAAAGACTGAAGTTGTCAAGGTTTTCACTTTACTTGGATCCACAATCAATGCCCATGGAAGCAGTGGTCAAGAAATCATAAGACACATTGCACTGGGCAAATCTGCTGCAAAAGACCTATTTAAAGTGCTGAAAAGCAAAGATGTCACCTTGAAGACTAAGGTGCACCTGACCCAAGCCATGGTATTTTCAGTTGCATCATACGCATGTGAAAGCTGGACGATGAATAAGGAAGACAGAAGAACTGACACCTTTGAATTGTGGTGCTGGAGAAGAATATTGAATATGCTGTGGACTGCCAAAGAATGAACAAATCTGTCTTGGAAGAAATACAACTAGAACGCTACTGAGAAGCAAGGATGGCAAGACTATGTCTTACATACTTTGGACATGTTGTCAGGAGATATCAGTCCCTGGAGAAGGACATCAATCTTGGTAAAGTACAGGGTCAACCAAAAATAGGAAGACCCTTAACCAGATGGACCGACACAGTGGCTACAACAATGGCCTCAAGCATAACAATGATTGTGGGCATGGTGCAGAACTAGGAAGTGTTTCATTCTGTTGTGCATAGGGTTGCTATGAGTTGGAATCGACTCAATGGCACCTTACAACAATAACAACAATGGTAAATTTTATAACATATAAAATTTTGTAACATAATAACAAGTAAAAAATGTGAGTACTTACATAGGTAGATATGTATACTATAATGGGAGTGGGAAGGCATATGGGAGTATACCAAACCAAACCCAGTGCCATCGAGTCGATTCCGACTCATAGCGACCCTATATGGGAGTATATGCATGTGCATATATATTTGCGGGCACAGGTATACACATGTCTGTATGTGCTGCATATATAGTCACATGTACAATAAAGCACATAGGAAACACAGTTATGAATACTTCCTAGACATACTCAAGTGACTGATTTACTGGGTTTGAAGGCTCAGGACCATAGTCTCATGGGACAACTAGGTCATTTGTTATAACTTAGTTCATAAAGACAATATTATACATCCTAGTTTGGGGAGTAGCATGTGGGGTCTTAAAAGCTTGTGAGCAGCCATCTAAGATACAAGTATTCATCTCTTCCTGTCTGCAGCAAAGGAGAGTGAAGGAAACTAAAGACTCAAGGAAGAAATTAGTCCACAGGACTAACAGCCCACATGAACCACAGCCTCTTCTAGCCTGAGACCAAAAGAACTAGATGGTGCTCGGCTACCACTATCAACCGTTCTGACCAGGGACAAGACAGTTAGAATGGGAGCAAAACGTAGAACAAAGATCAAATTCTTAAAAAAAAAAAAGACCAGACTTACTGGACTGATAGAGACCAGAGGAACTCTGAGACAACTGCCCCGGCAAAAAAAAAACAAAAAAACAAAGAGCCTTTTAATCTGGAACTAAAGCCACTCCTGGAGGTCACCTTTCAACCAAATAGATTGGGCTATAAAATAAACAGTTAACACCTATGAGGAATGTGCTTCTTTAAACAATCAACTATACAACACCACATGGTCAACATTTACACAAAAGCAAAGATAAGAAGCATGGAGGGGCAGGGAAACTGGATGGATGGAAATGGGGCAGGCAGGGTAGAAATGGTGAGTGTGCTGACACATTACAGGGATTGTAACCAATGTCACAGAACAATTTCTGTATGAACTGTTCAATGGAAATCTAATTTGCTATGTAAACTTTCACCTAAAACACAATAAAATAGTAAAAAAAGAACAAAACCATAAATCACTCTTTCTGGCACTGGTGATTATGAATTTTCCACCACTCTCCCTGTGGATGTCGGGCCTTCACTTCACAGGCACGTGGCCTCCCCAGGCTTGGGTCCCACCCTCTCTTGGGGCTGCTTCTTCTCATTTGACACCCCCTCCAAAAGGCTGGGTATAGTAGGCCCTTGGCCCTTCATATACCCACCCACGCTCCTCTCGTCTACTCCCGTTACTGAATGTTTTGATCAAATATTCTGTTGAGGAATCCTGATTAAAAGGGGAGAATACACAGAAGTGAATTTCAAATTCTCAGTGGAATCCAGACTTTATGGAGCCAATGATGCTGGATGAACCTCCAAAATGATTGCCCTGAGACAATCTTTAAACCTTAAATTTCAAACCCAAACTATCCCCTGAAGTCTCCTTTAAACCAAACAATGGTTTAGCTTAATTAGTAAAGCATGTCTGCCTTAAGCATTGTGCTCTTTTAAAGAATTATCTATGTGGGATCAAACTGACAACAGCAATTCAAAAGGTTAGACAAGAAGCTTAGAGGGCAGTATGGTTATGCTAATGGTTGTGGAATAATTTGGAAAAGATAGTGAGAATGGCTGCACAACTTGAATGTAATCAATGTCACTGAATTGTACATGTTGAAACTATATATTTTGCTGTGTATCTTTTCACCAAAAAGTTAAAAAAAAAAACAAAAACACACTAAAAGTATGAAAAAGCAATCCACTGAGTTGGAGGAGGGGCCCTGGTGGTACAGTGGCTAAGAGCTTGGCTGCTAACCAAAAGGTCAGCAGTTGAAATCCACCAGCCACTCCCTGGAACCTCTATGGGACAGTTCTACTCTGTCCTGTAGGGTTGCTATGAGTCGGAATCAACTTGACAGCAATAGATTTGGTTTGGAGTTGGAGAAGATATCTGCAACATATGCGTCTGACACAAGACTCATGTCCAAAATATGTGGGGGGAAAATCCCTACACATCATGAAGAAAAAGTCAGACTCAAACAGGCACTTTACAAAGGAGGCCATTCAAATGGCCAATATACATATAAGAAAAAAAAAAATATGAAACCTATTGCCTCGAGTCAATTCCAACTCATAGCGACCCTATAGGACAGAGTAGAACTGCCCCACAGAGTTTCCAAGGAGCGCCTGGTGGATTTGAACTGCTGACCTTTTGGTTAGCAGCTGTAGCTCCTTAAGCATTACGCCACCAGGATTTCCACATATGAGAAAGGGCTCGGCAAATTAAAACAACAACACTACGCTGCTACACACCCAACAAAAGGGTTATAATGAAAAAGAACAAAATACAAGGACTGGCAAGGATGTGAAGCAACTGGAACTCTCATATGCTGCTGGTGGAAGAAGAAAACTTACAGTAACCACTAAAGATGAACACAGGAATATTCTATGACCCAACAATTCTACTGCTAGGTATGTAGGTAACAGAAATGCAAACATATGCTCACCATAGCCACATCAGAAACAACCCAAATGTACAGCAATGGTAGAATGAACAGCTTGTAGCATATTCTAGCAAGGAGAATGAATTAACTACAACTCCATGTAATGAAATGGATAAATACCACAAATATGTTAGCAAAAGAAGCCAGAAGGAAAAAAAAAAAAAAGGTACATACTGTATGGTTCCCTTTAAATGAAGTTTTAAAACAAGCAAAATCTAATCTATGGTGATAGAGGTAAGAATAGTGATTGACCTTGGGGATGGAGGTAAAGACAGGAAAGAGAAGAGAGGTCCTGGTTCTAGTTCTTGAGCTGTGTGTGTTTTCACAGGCGTGCTCACTGTGAGAAAATTCATTAAGCTGTACACCTGTGATCTAGGTATTTTATGTATGTATATTAATACTTCAACAAAAAGGTTACATTAGAACTTTTTAAAATGGATTTCACCATAATGAGTAATCTAATGAGGACCTGGCTTCCTTGCAGAAGTTGGGCATTTTTGCAGATCGCTTTCCTGCATGCAGTCTTACCCTTCTCTGGTCAAAAGTGACCAACTTGTGAAAGAAAATGGGGACCAGCTAGCTAGCTCTACAGTGGGGATGAAGAAGCTAGGTGATGCCATCTTAGATAATATCAAAAAGGTAAGCAAGGTGTGATGAGATTAATTACTTTTGTGTGTGGCCTTTCTGGCCATGGTCTTCTAACTCCCACCTAGATGACCGTGTGATAGGGTTAACTGTGGCCTACCAAGGGTAATGCTCAGTTTTGCCTTAAAAGAGAGCCAATTCCAGAACAGAGAGGAGGATCCTACCACCACCGAGGAAGAACAGCCAGGAACAGCGAGTGCATCCTCTGGACCCAGGACCCATGAGCTGAGAAGCAGGAGACAGGCAGAGAGAGAGCCAGCTGTAACCCTAAAGATGGTGGGAAACAGTGGCAGGAGAGACCCAGCAGCATAGATCTAGCAGCAGAAGACAGCGTGGTGGGCTTCCTGGCTCACAGATCGAGAAAGCTGAGTGCCTCCGGGCAGAGACTGAGGGCCAGGGAGAGGCGTGCCCGCAAGCCTAGCTGGGGAGAGGCTCTCCTGATGGGAGACTGTACCCCGAGTGTTCTCGAGCCTGAACTGTAACTGTTACTGCCCTAATAAACTCCATAATTGTGAGTATGGTCTGTGAGTTCTATGTGGCCACTGCAATGAATTACAGAACCTAGTACAGGGTGCTGTGGGAAAGAGAGCTGGTGTCAGAACCGGTAGAGATGGCATCGAGATGAGGCGTGTCTGACCTCCACCTCACAGGAACCAGCTTTGGGCTGTCGATTTTAGTTCTCCTTCTCCCTTGTGGAGTTGGATGATGTCAGACACCTCCCCCATGCTGTTTTTACACAAGGATATATAGAATTCATATAATATAAAAGATGGCTACCAAACAATGAGATGTTATAAATGCATACATAAAAAACTCATTACAGTAAGTACACCATGTATAAATGCATATATATATTTGCATATACACCTTTCAATTTCCAATGACTTTTTTAAATCTAAAAATGAAATAAAAAAATATACAGTTCCTTCCTTTTGAGAAAAAGTAAGTTTCACACAAACCAATCCTATACTTAAACATAAATCAAGCAATAAATATCAAATTGGTCAAAGTATGACCAAGACAAAAGTCGTTTGTGTCAATGAAGCAATTTTCTATTTTAATATGATTTACATTCAAATCAAGAAACTAGTGAAGGATGTCTAAATTTTAAAGTAAAACCATAAAATAAAAAAAAAGCTGTTGCCGTCAAGTCGATTCCAACCCATACTGACCCTATACCAAAAACCAAACCCAGTGCCCTCGAGTCGATTCCGACTCATAGCGACCCTATAGGACAGAGTGGAACTGCCCCATAGAGTTTCCAAGGAGTGTCTAGGGGATTCGAACTGCCCACCCTTTGGTTAGCAGCTGTAGCACTTAACCACTACGCCACCAGGGTTTCCAACAGTGACCCTATAGGAGAGAGTAAAACTGCCCTATAGTTTCCACGGAGCGGCTGGTGGACTTGAACTGCTGACCTTTTAGTTAGCTGCTGAGCTCTTAACCACTGCAGCCGTAAGATATATTAATAAAAGGTGGATTAAAGAATATTGTCCTTAATATCATGACTGGACCTAAAAAAATTAACATTATGACATCACAAAGACAGATATTTATGAATTTATATAGCCTTACATGGCTAAGTACCTCTATTTTAGTTCAGATTTCCATAGCAAACTAGACACAAAGTACTGAAAGTTCTGAAAATGAAATTTTAAATTGGCACAGATGGCATATTTATAACATTCCCACAACATGCTGAGTGCTCTCCATAAAACCAACCTAGACACAGTCCCTGCCTCTAGGGAACTTAAATCTAAAAGTAGATGAGGTAGCCCTAATGAAAGAAAGTAAACAAATAAAAGGGAACAAGAGAATGTAAGAGAAAAGGCCCAAATTAATCGCCCAGCTCCCAGAGGGGTAACCGTCCAATCTGAATAGTGGGCAATGAAAGCCAACAAGTCGGAGCTGCCTTATGTACCAGCAGACTTTAATGTGATTCTCTGTGCAGTAAATATTCCCTAAAAAATTCTGCTGATCAGACTGAAAATGTTGTGTTGTTTTCTAGCATCAACATCCAGAAGATCTACATCCTGGTAGAAGATATACACCCCACTGGGTGTATGGTAAAGGATGTTAAACAGTCCATACACAGGAACTGATCTACAGCCCCAAATTTAAATTACTGAATCCAAAGCATATGAAACCATTATTTCAAAACTTCTAGCTCAACAGGCAATAAATTAATATGGGATCTTTACCTCAAAACTCCTTAAAAAAAAAAGATGGTGAGCCTTATTTTTTTTAATAACATTTTACTGCGTTTCCCGTGAAAGTTTACACAGCAAATTAGGTTCCTATTTGACAATTTCTATATAAATTCTTCAGCGACATTAATTCCATTTTTCATAACGTGTCAACATTCTCTTTAATTCTGTTTTGGTAGTTCCATTTCCAGTACTCTAGTTTCCCTGGCCCCTTATCATCTTTGCTTTAGAGTAATAGTTGACCTATTGGTCTCATATAGATGATTTCTTAATGGAGCACTGTACTCATGGGTAATACCCATTATTTTGCATACCAATCTGTTATTTTGCTAAAAAGTGACCTCAGGGGATAGTTTCAGTTCAAGGTCTAAAGAGTAGCTCTGGGCAATAGTCCCAGGGAGTCCTCTGGTCTCACCTCATCCAGTAAAGTCTAGACTTTTTAAGAATTTGAATTCACAGTGATTCTTACGGAATTACATTTTTGATGTTGTCTCCATGAGCTACATTTGGTTTGCCTGTAAATAAATATTTCATGGGCTTTTCAGGCCAGACCCTGATCTCCTTATCCAGCTGACTAAAACTATTTCAACAGAAAGACGTCAAACAATTGTCAGAAATGTTTCCAAATGCAGTCTCATTAAGCCTTTAAGTTAAACCACATCTTTATTTTAAACAATGTAGCTTCTTCCTGGAAGACTTCAAAAGGCTGACAATGCCCAATTAATTAAATTACAGGCACCAAATTCACTTCAACAAACTGGTCCCAGCTGCTTCGCTGTCTCTTTGGATCTGACACCTCTCTCTCTGGCAAAGGCTGTTTATTAAAAAAAAAAAAAAAAAAAAATGCAGCCAAATTCTACACAAAAAGAATGTGAAGAAACCAACACGATGGTACTATTGACTTTGCCACATCACCATAATATTTATCAAACCTGAACAATTAATATTATAAAAGTTTGAGGTCAGGATTAGGGATATCATCTACCCAAGTGCTTTATACATAGTATTTCCATCATGGTAATTACATAAGTAAAAATATATCTTAGATGAATCCAAGGTAACTCAGTAAAAACTATATTTCAATCTACTTTATTAAAGTCTGTAGTAAAAATGCATTTATTCATTCCGGTAACCCAAACTCTCAATCTTGGAATCACCATATGATTCCTTTTTCCCTTCACTTCTCACCTGACTGTCCTACCCACTCACATTAATCAGTACCAGGTTTTTCAGATTCTACTTCTGTGCAAATCCCTCCCATTCAAAGGATCCCAGGACTAGGCCGAGCCAGATACCAGAGAAGACAGCGGAGGTCCAAAGAGCAAGAGAAAAATCTGAGAACAGCCAGAAAATAGGCACTTCAGGTAAGGAGCCGATGGTTCAAACCAGGAAGACACTATGAAAGTATCTGGGAACAGACTGGACAGCAGGAGGTGTCGGAAGTAACTGCCTAGACGGATTTGGCCTGATTTGAAGGGCCAAGTAGGGGTAGGCATAGGCAAGTTAGACCAACTCAAAAGCTCCCAGGTGCTACAGACACCCTGCAATTTTCCTCACATATCCTTCCCTTCTTTATATTTCCTCTGCCACTGCCCTAGCTCAGACCCTCCATGGATCTTACTTGAACAGGTACAATGATGTCTTAATTGACCTCTTGTCCTCCTATTCCTCTACCTACACATTGTTGCCAAAAGCATCTTCTTAAAGTATCATGTCAAACCCTTTCAGTGTTTTCCTAGCCTTAAAATAAGATTTATAAATCCATAAAATGGCTCACTAGACCCTTCAAGATCTGACTCCTGGTCTCTAACCTTGTATCTACTGACACTGTGCCTCAGTGTTCTCTGCAACAGCCATAACGACTTTCAATTCTTCAAAATGCTATCTTGCCTCTAGTTTCAAACATGTCTTCATTTTAGATACTTCATCTCAGAGAGAATCTATAGGACAGAGTAGAACTGCCCATAGGATTTGCAAGGCCATAATCTTTATGGAAGAAAACTACCACATCTTCTCCTGTGGAGAGGCTGATGGGCTCAAACCACCAGCCTTTCGATCAGCAGCCACGTGCTTAATCACTGTGCCACCTGGGCTCAATTTCTTTTAGCGCTAAGACTCTTAATCACCTCCCCACGACACACACATATACACACGTGCTCACTTTACCTACTTTTACCTTCATGTCTCAGCATAAACATCATTTCCTTATGGAGGCCTAAGACGGGTTCCAGTTATCTTTCCAGAGAGTATTCTGTGCTTCCCTTTTCATGACATTCATCCAATGCACAAACGGTAAACAACCTTGCTTCTATGAAAGGAAAGATGTACACCCAGAACAACAATTAAGTAAGAATGATACTTCCTGTCTCAAAAATCTTCAATGGCTTCCCAAGCTTCTGCATTAAGTACACATTTCTCAACGTGGGCCTACAAGGTCCTCCACAGTATGAACCTTTACGGTTTACTATTCCCTGATTGCTCCCCCAAAGCAGGACTCTCTCTCCTTTCCAAGCAAGCCAGACACCTTCTACTTCAGTGCTTCCTTTCTGTGGCTCCCTCAACCAACCTGGCCTTTCTAGTCTCAAAATCCTACATATTCTTCCAAACCTATCCCCAATTCCATTTTTTCCTTAGAATCTTTTCTGATTTTCCCCAAATAAATTTGGCCTCTCATCTTTGACTCCTCCTTACTGCTCAAATACTTTGTATTTTCCCTATGGTGCATTCCTAAATTCACCTGGTCATTTTATCACTTTTCTAATCCTTATTAATTTTAAATTCCTTAGATAATGATGGCTATACCTTACTTTTTTTTATATATTTCCTTGCTGCATTTAGTATATGCCTTATATACAAAAGACACTCCATAAATGTATTAACTCAAATCGAAAAATCTACTATAGGTAAGGCAGTTGCCTAAATATGTGGATAAAAACTATCTTTAACGTACAAAAGACGCCTGTGAAACAGATGGAAGCTAAATGGAATTAGAAAGGCATGTTATCTTAGCAGTCCATCTAATACGAATACATCTTATTTGTATCACAAAGAATCACTCTTTAATCAGAGTCAATAAATCTTTAGAGACTCATTAACTTTATATTCTACATTGTGATGTCAATGTTTATTTCAATTCTGAAATCTCAAAGCAAACATAATTTTAACTCAAGTCTCCCGTAGCTATAGAGCACAATGCCACTGTTCAATATTTATTTTTGTGACCATTTTTGCTCTTTGATGAACAAAAACAAACAGCAAATAATATTTTTTAGGTTTGCTTAAAATTAGGAATCAGAAAGGGCTTTAAAAGTTATCTAATCCAGCCCGTTAAATTTCTAGATGAAGAAAATAAACCTATAATGACTTTCTTGCCCAAGGTCACAAAGCCACCGCTAGGACAAAGCCCGGATGATCTGGCTTCCATCCACTCTAGCATTCTTCCCACCACGATACAATGCTCATCTCCAGACTGTAAAAACTACAGCTTATTATTCTCAACCAACACTGGAGAAAACAAGGCTCCGATACTGAATTAAGGCCATTTGCACATTCTCAGTGATGTTCAAGAGAAACAAAGTGTGAAGAGTGAAGGAGTGAAAAGGAATTATTTTTATCTTTTCCCAGCCTTATTATATCTTACAAAGATTAGAAATGAACACTACTTCATGAGATTTGAGGGGAGTGTTTGTGTTCAAAGACACTCTGAGAGGCAAGAAAAACATGATAGGAAATTACAACTTTTAAAAATATAGCAATAGAATTTTGACACATAATGAAGCGAGCTACAAAAAGCATTCTGAATGCTGCATTATCAATGGCTACCATTTCACAGTAACTGAGAAAGACAGTACTTCAGAGAAAGAAAAAAAACCTGCCTATTTCTTAAACCTACTTAAAGGAGAAACATACCTATAAAATATCTGTTACTAAACTTCATTTTTAAACAGCTCTATCCCTAATGACTGGCACATAATAGGCACTTAACAAAGTGTTTGTGTAATAAATTAATCTCTTAGTGTTACTCGGTACTATGCGGCATCGGTCTTACAGTGGCAGAATTCCCATTTCCCATGTGAGAGAGCTGGGTTCCATTCCCAGACAATACACCTTACATGCAGTCACCACCTGTTTGCCATCGTCTGTCAGTGTTGGGTTGTACGTTGCTATGATGCTGAACAAGTTTCAGCGGAGCTTCCAGATTAAGACAAACTAGGAAGAAAGGCCTGGTGATCTACCTCCAAAAAGCAGCCAGTGAAAACCCTACGGATTACAACGTTCTGATCAACAACCAATCATGGGGATGATGCAGGATCGGATAGCGTTTTGTTCTGTTGGGCGTGGGATCGCCATGAGTCGCGGGTGGGCTCAATTACAACTAACAACAGCATTCTTGAATACTGTGGCTGTACATCAATGACTATAAAATGCTGCTATTTGTAGTAGAAAACAATGACCCTTTATATCAAATAGAAATGTTGCCATGGCTAGAACATTTTACAATGTGTATATGTGTCAACCTATCTATGTGTGTGTTTGTATGTATACATTCATTCTCTCTCTCTCCACACACACACACACACACACACACACACACACGACATGTATTTTTGGCAAACTGATTTTACCTAAGGATCTAATGCTATTGAACAGTGATTTTCAAACTTCCCTTATAGCAATTGATAACAGAAATTATAAAAAAAATTTACAACACGACCTAGTAAACACACATGCACACACATACATGTGCACAGGCACACATATAAGTAACAAAAACAGGTTTCTTGAAAAATAGTCTTATTACACACAAAGCACCAATATTTTCTTTATTTCACTTTAATATGGTTCTGATCCACTAAGCTGATTGTCACTCCTGTTTTGAAACTCATAAAAGATCAAAAAGAGACTGGGCAGAAGAAAACCTTAGTCTGGCATTTATTCTCAAGGGAAAAAGCCTAAGCTCAACACACAAGGACCAAAAAATGACAAAATGAAATCCAGAAATTATTAAACATTATTTATTCAAAAGCTGCGTTGAGTACCTGAAGGGCTTTAATACTGAGTAAGTTATAAACGCACCACATTCTGGGCCATAAAACAAGTCTCAAAAGTTTAAAAGGAGTCAGATAATACCACACATGTTCTCTGACCACAATGAAATTAAATTAGAAATCAGTAACAGAAAATTATCTACAAAACCCGAAAATGTTTGGAAAACAGTCAACATACTTCCAAACAATACATGAGTCAGAGAAGAAATCAAAATGGAAATTGGAAAATATCTTTAACTAAATGAAAATTAAAACACAACATATGAAAATTTGGGGGAAGGCCAGAGTTTTACTGGGTTAGAGAAGAACAATGAGCTCAGGTCATCAGGTCTGCTAGGTTCCATCTAGAGCAATTCAACCAGACTGCTCCCAAATTCTGCCCATAAAAGGAGAGTGGCCACCTGGAGTGAGAACGATCAGATTATTTTTACTACTGAGGAAGCTTAAGGTGAAGAGGCATACCCACCCCTCAACCTTGCCCCTGTTGGAGAGGCTTTCTTCAGTCTGAAAGAACACAGGAATCTAAAGAAGCAGTGCGGTGTCACCGGAGGAGAGGAAGCATGCAAACAGGATAATATGAAAAGAGAGCAGTGGGGGAAATATCCAGAAATGGCCAAGACAGGAGCTTGCAGAGCATGATGGTGATGAGATGGGCAGTCTAGACTGTATACTTCTATGTGGCAGTTTCTTCCCCACCTCCTGGAACACACAGGAGCCACTCATCACTACCTAAACTGTATAACAAAACCTTCACAGATTTATCTCAGAGCTAAATTAAATGCAGAAAAACCTCAGCTTTTCAGAGGCCATCTAGACCAAGGCAGGCCAGAAATAGCGTGGCCTGAGGACCCCTCCAATCCCCAAACCCTGGGAATCTGGGTCATAATATATGTTCCAGTATCTTTTATTCCAGTACCTCACAGGGGTAGAAGGAAAGAGGATAAGCATCACAATGCCAGTTTTTAATTAAATGTAATATCAGTTCATCCAATGTTAAAAAGGGGTGGGGGGAGCTAATGGATTCGTAGACAACCACTAAGTCAGTTTGATGGCTAAGTTATTAGGCTTAACATTTTGATTAGCAGCACTCATTAAATGAAAATACA
The DNA here is from genome assembly GCF_030014295.1 of Loxodonta africana. Lineage (NCBI taxonomy): Eukaryota > Metazoa > Chordata > Mammalia > Proboscidea > Elephantidae > Loxodonta > Loxodonta africana. Next base: position 55,825,810 of record NC_087357.1, on the reverse strand, counting down.
GAGCACATATGTTTTCTGCTCATATTTCAGGGAACTTCAGCAACTAAGGATGCTACTCTGCTTTACTGGAGGCAATCCCACATCCTGCTTGGTTTGGTTTTTATATGTGCCTGGCTTCTGAAAATAGACATAAACAGCCTCATTTAATTCTATGCTATTTATTTCCATGGAGAAGGAACCTCAGAACTTTGAAACTTTAATAGACTGTCTCATCTTTTTACACCTTTCTTGTGATATAAAAAAATGGAGAAAGAAAAACACATGATACTGGGGGCAAAAGAAAGACTGAACTAAATTATAAACATTTAAAAGCAGAAAAACGCACGCGGTAGCTTAAAAGAATACTTTCTTCCTCTCATCTCAAGGCAAACGATTTATCTATCAAATAGCATAAATTCTACGCTCTTGCCCCCCCCCCCTTTTAAGTAACATCCTCCTTTCCTTGAAAGAACCTGGAGTCTTAGATTTAATCTTGTAATCTGAAAATCCTTCTAACGTATCTGTGCAATCCGAACAGTTGACTATTGTTCAAAGTCACTACAGGAACTAAACATCTATACCAATTTGTAAACAGCTTTTCTAAAATGAAAACTCCACAGTGAAATGACACATTTGATAGAACGTTTATGAACCTACAACGAATTTTTCTAAGTCCTTTTGCAGGAGAAAAATGTAACATGATGGAACAAAGATGTATGAAGCTATGTCATTCATTTAGGATGCAAACGATCCAACGCACATTACTCCACGGAGGAGATTTACAGGGCACAATCAACACGCTAAGGATGCGTCAGAAAAAGTGGTTAAGTATGCTGAGGGCTTAATTACAACACCACTTTACATTTGTATAGAACATTCCAGTTTGCAAACCTCTTATGTCATAATCTCATTGACTATGTCCTTCAGTTTAAGTACGACAGATATGAGCCAGTCTGGATAGGAAGGGCTATGTAATAAAGTGGTTAAGAGCATGGAATCTGGAGCCAACTATTTGGTTTGAAATCCTAGCTCTGCCACTTACAAGGTGTGTGATCCTGAATAAGTTATTCAAAATGTCTGTTCCTCAGTTTCCTTATCTGTAAAATGGAATAATAATCACTTTTATCTCTGGGGTCTACTAAGGATTAAACAATTAACATATGTCAAAACCCAGTGCTGTCGAGTCAATTCTGACTCATAGCAACCCTGTAGGACGGAGCAGATCTACCCTATACAGTTTCCAAGGCTATAAATCTCTATGGAAGCAGACTGCCACATCTTTCTCCCTTGGAGTGGCTGGTGGGTTAGAACCACCAACCTTTCTTTCAGTTAGCAGCCAAATGCTTAACCACTGTACCACCAGGATTCCTAACATATGTCACACATACTTTTAACAGTGCCTTGTACCGAGTAACCATTATATACACACTAGCACTTAGCATGAACATCACCGTATGGATAAAGAAACTGAAGCTAGTAAGGCACAGAGCCAGCAACAGAAACCAAACCTTCTTTCTTTTCTCATTTGTTGGTCCGTTCACGAAGGGTTGTAGTTTTTTTAAGTATCCTAAGGTTTTCTGGAAACCCTGGTGGCAGAGTGGTTAAGAGCTACAGCTGCTAACCAAAAGGTTGGCAGTTCGAATCTACCAGGTGTTCCTTGGAAACCTGCAGGGGCAGTTCTACTCTGTCCTGTAGGGTCGCTATGAGTCGGAATCGACTCGACGGCAACGGGTAAGGTTTTCTAGAGTGCCATAAACAGTTAAAAGTGGATCATACAAAAGATTCAGTAGCTAAAAACATTTATAATGTTGTATTTTAATCTACGTTTCTATATATTTTTTAGGTTAAAAAACCAGCTGCCATTAAGTCAACAGCAACTCATGGTGACCTACGTGTATCAAAGCAGAACCGCACTTCGTACGGTTTTCAGTGGATGATTTTTCAGAAGCAGGTCGCCAAGCCTTTCTTCTGAGGCACCTCTGGGTCGACTCAAACTTGCAACCTTTTGGTTAGCAGCTAAGTACAATAAATCAAATGTTCCCTTTGGAAAACAGAACTGAACAATAAGTAATAGTTATCTATGTTGCTATATTTACGAAACAAGTCTTTTGTTTCACTTTTCAAAAGACAGACAAAAAAGGTAACAAACCTATCAGATCACATCATGCTAGTGTGATGACTATGACCTCAAATTCTTTATCAAATTAAAAAACCTAGAAGTAAGTATGTGAAGATGATGATAATGACTTTTTTTGGTTGTGGTTTTTTTCCAAAACATTCAGTATTGTGATATAACATTCATAATTTTAAAAATGATGTTTCCAAAGTTTTTCAGTGATTGAACATACAATTGATTAAAAAAAAAATTTAGAATTAATGCTAGAAAATAACATGCTCAGCTGAAACTGCCCTCTTTCTTCACACATGCTTTAGGTGTCCTTCAGACTTTGTTCAAACTATTTCCCTTTAGTGATTTAGATGGGTGTGATAACATCTTTCACTGTATCTAAAAATAGAGCATGAGTGCGTAAATTTATGAGTGGAAATGCAAAACTGGCACAGGTTGTCTAAGTTAGAATATCAAATCATTTAGTATAGTCTTTTTTTTTTTTTTACCATAAAAATAAAGGAGCCCTGGTGGCACAATGGTTAAAGCACTAGGCTGCTAACAGAAAGGTCGACAGGTCAAACCCACTCCGTGGTTCCACTGGAAAAAAGACCTGGTGACTTGCTCCCATAAAGATTACAGTCTTAAAAACCCTATGGGGCAGTTCTACTCTGTCCTATAGGGTCGCTGTCGAGTTGGAATCAACTAGACAGCATAGAACAGCAACCATAAAAATATATTTTAAGCAATGATATCCCCATGCTTTGTATATACAAACAATTTTAATTCAAACATCTTTAACCTTTTCATAGTGAAGAAATGTGAAATCCTGACTTTTTAGCATTCTGAAATATGTCAAATCATGCAAGAGATTAACCTTGGGCAAAGCACTCTTCCACGCCAGTCCTCAAATTCCTTCTTTGACAAATAAAGAGAAACTAGAATATCAGTGGTTCTCAACCTTCTTTCCATTCCAGCATATCTGAGGGATTCAACATCTCTCCATTTACAGCTGTGAGGCCAGTCTGGAAATATCCTACAGGTAATTCTGGTACACTACCCTAGAAGTTGTGCCCTGCCTCTGTCCTCTTGAGTCTTAGTACACTGGAGGGTTCTCTGAGGTTCTGCACAGTTCTAAAGTCTGACACTTTTGATACAGTAAGGAAAATTACAACCCAGTGACCTAAAAGTTATGACAGTGTTACTTTAACAGGCTTAAAAAGAAAAGGTCACAAGTTAGTAAACATCTTCATTTATGGGAATATGCAACATTCAATTTTTTTTTTTTTTTTTTTTTTTTATAGTGATGGCCTCTAAGAGTGCTTTGTGACCATCCTCATGGCAAACAGCATATCTTACCCTGAATCAGCTTCTAATCCAGGAGGTGGGCAGAGAAGGGAGGAAGAGTAGGCAATCAATCAAAATAATTCCCCCCAGGTTTGAGGGAATGGTTTGAACATGCAAGTAATACAAAGGAGATTTGTGAAAGTTTATCTGTCTGATAACAGAAAAGTGAAGCCAAAGACAGACACATGGAGATGCGATGTTATGTGACCCCAAGCGTCTCCTTCAAAATAACAATCTGACACTGGTCTGACCTCAATTCTATGTAAATAATATTTTTGTAGAGGACAACTTTGTTATAAACTAGTAATAACTAATATTTACTAAAATTATGATGTGGGCATATGCCATATTAAAAATATAAATATAAGCCAAAAACACTGGCTCAGTAGGGTAACTGACAAGAGTTACCCAGTGTGATATTTACAAATAGTACCCCTATTTCTTTGAGTATCCATTTATTGTGATTCTGCTGTAGTTAAAAGCTACGGTACATGCAATGTCATGTGAAAAATTCTCACAACTAAGAAAGAAGACTACTGAGTTTTAAAACCTCCTTCGGAAATGTATTTGATCCAAATATGAACCAATACATTACCGTGTAAGGTATGACAAAGGTGCTGACTAGAGTTTCAAAATTAGGGTTCTCTATATGGGAAAAAAAAAATGTATAATTAAAAAAATGTATAATTACATCATCTTCAAATCTGAAAACATATTACTCAATAAATGCTGATTGCTATATGTTTTGTAGTGAGATGACCCTTAAATGCACAATCAATAACAGTGATTAACAGATTTAGTATCTGAACAACAACAGAAAAATGGCTGGGTCTAAAAGTTGCTGTCCTCTGGGCTTAAGGATGTGACTCAAGATACAATATGTATATCTCTATCACTGCTCTAGCATATACAACTAGTAACCAGCTGCCATTGAGTCAACTCCGATTCATGGTGACCCCATGTGTGTCAGAGTAGAACTGTATACCACAGGGTTTTCAGTGGTTGATCTTTCAGAAGTAAATCTCCAGGGATTTCTTCCCAAGGCACCTCTGGGTGGACTTGAACCTCCAACCTATCGTTAGCAGTTGAGTGCCTTAACCATTAGCTCCACCCAGAGACTCCAACATATACTACTGTTGTAGTGATTTATGGTCGAAAAGTTGATAAACATTCATTTACGAAACACGCTGTCTGTTGGCTTAACTTGCTGAATGCACTCCCCGTTTAAAAATAAATTAGCAGTGTTCCTAACACGGACAATAACACCTAAAACTCGGGTTAGTGAACAGGCCAATAACCCAACAAGAAATAAAAGTGAACAGAAAGAAAACGCCCAAACCCCAGTTCAGTAACATATTCACATTTGAAACAGTAGCAATGAACAATACGCAAGTGAAGACAACTCCATGCACAGAACAGGGATGGGTAAACATTTGTTAAACGAATATACACATTTCTTCCTCATTCTATACCCATGTGTCAAAGCATCAAACAATTTAATTTGTGGCAGTTTCTGTTGTGTCTCGAACTTTACATATAAGTTTTTCATGGGAAAAAAAAACCTGTTTGGCTTGAGTCACCGTGAATCACAGCCAGGAGGTCATCTTGTTGTGTACCAGCAACTATGTTTTCACTACAGCTATGTGACCTCAAGTGGCAGCAGCAGAGGTACCAAAATAGAAGGAGCAGGAGGAAAAGACTGGCTTCTCGGCCCCCAAATGGGCTTTTCCAGCCCATTCGGGCAACTGAGCAACAGCCAAACGCAGAGGAAAGAAAGAACAAATCCAACAGCTCAAAGGAGAAAGGCTGCAGGCCCACCACACCTTCCTAGCCCTCTCCAGGAGCCCGGAGAAGCAAGAACATAAAAGAGGCCGGGCATAAGAAACAGCGTGGAGAAAACAGCGTGACAGGAGCCAAAACTAGCCCGGTGTAGGGCAAAATCCAGCCGTGACCGTGAGGCACAGGTTTTTGGGAAGGTCTGGAGATCGAGGAGGATCTCCAGCCGTGGGCTTTGGGCGCAGCTCCCGAGCCAGCGCGCAGGGGGCTCCCTGTCCCCAGGCATCTCCAGGCACCAGGGACCTGCCCGGGCTCCCACCTCACCTGTCCGCTGCTCGCTGACCCCGCCGGCGCCGCCGACCCCTGGCCTCCTCCCCGGCCCACCCTCCCATCCCGTGCCCTCCCGGCGCGTCTCTCGGGACCCTCGGCCGGGTCTGCGTGGGCAGGGGGCCGATGCCCGCCCCGCCACCGCAGGCCCGGCCCGGGCACTCACTTTCTGAATCCGCTTCAGCGCCATGGGTCGGGGAGGGCCGCGGGGACACCGGCCAGCGGGGGGCGGCTGCGGGCTCGGGGGCGTGGGACGGTCGCGGGCTCGGCTCGCTGGCTGCTTGGCTGGCTCAGCCCGGTGGGTCCCCGGCTCGCCGTTCGCTGGCTTGCTGCGCGCGCCTGTGCCTGTACAGTGTGCGCCCGAGCGCGAGTGTGCGAGTGTGCGGGCGGGGACGCCGGCGAGACTCTTTTGTTTCCGCTTTTGCTTCTGGGAAGGAGCCTGCGTCCTCCCTGCCCGCGCCCCGCCCCGCCTGGCACACTGGGAAGTGTAGTTCTGCGCCCGCTGCTCCGCTGCCCAGGCTGCCCCCCAGGCGCTGGAGGGTGACTAACTGTTGACCTCAACAGCGAACCCTGGGGTTCTAGAGTTAGTCTCTATAGTTTGACTTGGAGCAAGTCACTTAATCTGAGGTTCTCCATTTGTAAAATGGGGGCTAACAAATGAGCCAGTAAAGCACTTACAGAAATTTAAAAATCTTGAGAAAGCTAATGCATTAGCCAGAATGTGCTACAGCTGATCTTGTTATCGTCACAGATTTCACTCTTCTAAAATATATGAATTGCCTCGATTTTTCACTCCACACATGCACAACTCGTGCCTATTAGATGACTTCTTACTTACCTACTTAGTTCCTAATGTCAGAGAAAAAAGGCGCCCTTTACGTCCAATGCTAATTCAGCATACGGCAATGGGTCTGGGTACTTTTCCCAAGCTCCTCCTTGAAAATTACCCCTTCAGTTTTGAATTCTTCCCTTCAACCTCACCATTGGTTCCTTCCCTTCGTATTACAGTACCTGCTGAACAGTCCACTGACACTCCTTCCCTCAACACTAGGGACTTGTGTAACCATTAAAACTTAGCTTCTGCTCTCAGTCTAGTGGAATTAGTTTTCACCAGGATCACTCTTGAATTTCTAAGTACCAAATCCAATTCACTACTTATTCTTCGTGATGTTTTTGCAGCATTTAATTGCTGGCCATCCTTTTGCTTTTCAAAAGGCTCACTGCCTCTGGCTTCTATAGCCCCAAGATAGCTGGGTCTTCTCTGACTTTCCCTTTTCTGTCACTAACCAACAACACCAACCCGTTGCCGTGAGAGTCGGTTCGGACTCATGGTGACCCTATACGACAGAGTAAAACTGCCCCACAGGGTTTCCAAGAAGTGCCTGGTGGATTTGAACTGCCGACCTTTTGGTTCGCAGCCGTAGCACTTAACCACTATGCCACCAGGGTTTCCCATCCTAGTCCAGCAAAGTCTATTCTCAAGTCACCAAATATGCTGTTTGTATCCTTGGTAGCTCTTGATCACTATGCCACCAGGGTTTCCTTTCTGTCACTGTGCCCCAGAGTTCCAAGCCTCTATCCTCTTCACTGTCAGTATATTTCAAGGAGATAAACCTTTCCTAATTCCATGAACTAGAAGGCAGCGCAGGGTGGCTGGAGGAACATGGGGTTTGTAACGGAAGCACTACTACGGGTAGGAGCAGATTATCCAATAGGCAAGGTAAGCACGGGCTTACTTGTGCTTATTTACTTATCTGTAATGGTGAAACCCACGCGAAATTACTCACTACAGATTAGCAAGTAAGCGCAAGTAAACCCCGTGTAAACCCATGCTTACTTTGCTTACTGGGTCATCGCTCCTGTCGGCGATTGTAAATCTGAAGAGACTTTGATTCTGTAGGAAGGTGCTGTGGGATTAGGAGAGAGACAGATGCCAGTCGCACCTAGAAGCAGAATCTTTGATGTGGTGAAAAAAAATGAAATTGTTCACTACAGATGATTTGGTAAACGAGGTAAGCTCTGTGCTTACTTTGCCTATTAAATAATCCACCCCTGATTCTGGGAAGAAATTCCCACTCTCACACCTACCAGCTGTGCTACCTTGGCCAAGCCATTTAAATGCTTTAAGCCTCAGTTTCCTCATCTTTCAGTAGAGATAATAATCTCTAGATATATTATTGTAGGAATTAATTGGCATTAATAGATGTAAAGTGCCCAACATAGTGCCTGATATATTGAAAGTGCTCTCTATATATTATTTCCTTACTTGTTTTAATCTATATGGTGATGACTATAAAATCTCTTTCCAGCCCGTCTCTCACACCAGTTTAAGTCTCACATTTCCAAAAGCCTACTGGACATTTCTGCCTTCCTGCCCTGCGGCCAGGAGTCAGAGTCTGTTACTAGAAGGTGAGAGTGGGGAGAGCTTTCCAGGAAGCCAAAATCAATATTTACCATAGCTCACAAAGAACAAGGAACAGAAATCCACTCATGTAACTTAAAATAAAAAAGTCCAGGGGAGTAAGGTTTTGGAAGAATGATAGAAACAATCAATTAATGGGACCTGAAACTTAACTTGGAAGCTGCTCCCCCCTCCAAAAAACTAAGGGAAGTCTGGGGCCTGGCTACTCTCTTACTTTCCTTTTCATCCTCCTTGCTTCTTTCGGCACACTGGCCCTGCCCTCCTCTTTCTAGCACCTGCCTAGTTTCTGTTACACAGGTTTTAGACTTGCCACAGCCGTTTCTCTACTCTGTTGATACTCTTTCAGTAACTGCCCCGATGCTAAATGGCCAAGCCTTTTAGTATTCCCTAGTTCATATCCGCAAAAGAATCTCATTGGAACAATTCATTATTTTACTCCAGGCTGTAAGTTGTAGCCATTACCTGTCTGTCAGTTTGTTGTGCTGTGGTAGGTTTCATATTGCTATGGTTATTATGCTGGAAATTATGCCATCATTTTTTTCAAATACCAGTAGGGTCACTCATGGTAGACGGGTTTTACCAGAGCTTCCAGACTAAGACAGAGTAGGAAGAAAGGCCTGGAGATGTACTTCCTAAAATTAGTTGATGAAAACCCTATGTATCACAACAGCATATTGTCTGATATACCATAATGCTGGAAGATGAGCCATTTAGGTTGGAAAGCACTCAAAATACACAGTGGCCACAACAATTCACTTGAGCATTCCAATGATCATGAAGATGGCGCAGACCAGGCAATATTTTGTTTTGTTGTTCATGCGGTTGCCATGAGTTGGAGCCCACTTGACAGCAACTAACAATGACAAGTTGTTAAGTAGTGGACAAACTATAGGTTGATTGCCATTGTGTTAGGTGGCTACATATTGTTCTATCAGCTTTGTTCGATGTTTGGAAGTACTGTTGGGAAAAGGGACTTCCGGAGAATATCAGGGAAGTCTTATCTCCTACAGAGAGGTGTATCTGGACTATCTTGATGTACCATTTTTGTACTCCAGAGAAAGGGACCCTAAGTAGTTATTCCTTTTTGTAGGGGAGCATGTCCTTGTAAGTGAGGGTCCAACGGTCTAGACATGGGCGGCAGTGGCTTTGCGGAGTTGCATTCCTATGCTGAGAGTCTTGGGATATTATATGGGAAGTAAGGTCATATCCAGCCGCCACCAGTATGAGAAAGCAGTAGTTGCAGGTAACCCATTGCAAGCTAACTCAGAAAAAACTTCCAGGGTCATTCAGTGGACAATTTTGGTCATCTCTTCATAGACAACAAAAATACACATTCAAGTAGGGGCTATGAATAGGGAGGTTTCATTCGAAAGGCAGTAAGAGCCCAAGACAACAGCATCAATTTCTCCCTACTCCAGGCTATCCTACGTGCACACACATCGCGTCATTCCATTGCTTAAAACAATCTCTACTAGATTGTATCATGGAAGTCCAATGCCTCAGCTTAGTGCAAAAGGCCCATAGCAATTGGGCCCCAAACTCCTTTTCATCTTTAGCTCCACACATTCCAATTAATTAATTCCATGTGCCTTTGCACACTGCATTCTCTCTGCATAGAATGACCTGCCACCATTCACCCGACAAATGTACACACGATTTTCCAGATCCAACTCGAACATTACATGCTCTGATATTCTCTTCTACCTATTCCCCGATGTGGGTTTATTAGTATTTATATTATTCTTTTAATTCCAGAAGCAATATGTCCATACTTTAGAGATATTCTTTTGTTGACTATCTCATTAGACCATAAATTCTAAGAAAATATAGAAAATGTCTTACTTTTTTTTTTAGTGAAGTAAACTTTACATAATGAACTACACAGATCTAAATATAACATTTGATGAGTTTTCACAAATAGATATACCTATGTAACAACAACCACAATCAAGCTATAAAACACTTCCATCACCACAGAAAATTCCCTCGTGTCTGTTTCCAGTCACTCTCCGTCTCAGTAGATTTCTAGCTTCTTCTGATTTCTATCACCATAAATTACTTTTCCTTGTTTTTGAATGTCATGTAAACGGAAAAATACAGTAAATATTCTTGTGTTTGGTTTCTTTCACTTGTACTCTCTTCAGTAGCTGAGTAGTATTCTATAGCATGAATACACTACTTTTTTTTTTTTTTTTACCCCTTATCAAATTGGTGAACATTTGGGTTGTCCCCAGCCTGCGTTTATTATAAGTAAAGCAGTTATGAATATTCTCGTATACCTTTTTTGTTGACATATATTGATATTTCTTGGGGGCTGTCTTAGAAGTCTGCCTACCACAGCCCCTATATCCCACCCCCATGTCACACCTGCCTCACCTTAGTTGAGCTCTGACATCACATACTGGGCCACTGTGTCTCACCCAACTCTGGCATAGACCCCTACCTTGCTTGGCCCCTCCTGTTGGCTTTGAGCCTGAATTATTCAGGAAGGGAAGGAAAGGAAGGGGAAGAAGAAAGGATGAAAAAAACTCTCTAATATATTTTTAGCTATTCCCTTTTACTTATTTTTTAGTATTTGCTCTATTGTTGTTAGGTGCCGTTGAGTTGATTCTGACTCATAGCAACCCCGTGTGACAGAGTAGAAGAGCCTCATAGGATTTTCTAGGCTGTAATCTTTACAGGAGCAGATCACCAGGTCTCCTACTGAGCCACTGGTAGGTTTTAACCACCAGCCAACCATTCAGTTAGCAGCTGAGCACTTAACTATTGTGCCAACAAGGCTCTAGGGATTAAAATATGCATCCTGAACTTAACAGAGTCCATTCAGAGTTAATATCATACCACTTCACATAAAATGTAAGAACTTACAGTAGCATAACCCCCTGTTCTTTGTGCTATTGTTGCAATATATTTTACATCTACAAACATTACAGACCCCACAATCAATACATGTTATAATTTTGCATTAAACAGAAAAAATCATAGCCTTTTATATATGCCCACATATTTACCATTTTGATGCTTTTGATTTCTTCACGCAGATCTAAGTTTTCATCTGGTGTCATGTTTTCTTTCATACTGAAGAAATGAAATTGGGTGCTGGCTGGCCGCGTTCTCGTCTGGAGCTTGGGGTCTTCTTCCAAGCTTATTCAGGTTGTAGGTGGAATTCAGTGCCTTGCAGGTATAGGACTGAGGTTCCTGTTTTCTTGTTGGTTGTCAGCCAGGTTTTGCTCACAGCAACTGGAAGCCACCCTCAGGTGCCAGCCATGTGGCACTCTTATGATCTGACCGCTTACCTCTTCAAAGCCAACAGGAGAATCTCTGTAGTCTGCTAAGATGGGACCTTATATAACAAAAAGTAGTGGCGGGGGGGGACTCCAAAAAAAAAACAGTTGCCGTGGTATCAAAATGGTGATCTCGTGTGCAGAGTACAAGCATTCCATAGGGTTTTCAAGGCTGTGAACTTTTAAAAGCAGATCACTAGGTTTTTCTTCCAAGGCCCTTCTGGGTGGGTTTAAACTGCCAACCTTTCGCTTTGTAGTTCAGGGTACACAGGCTCATGCAAGGCAAGGCATTTGAAAACTATTGTTGTTGCTGTTGGGTGTCATCCAGTCAATTTTCAACTCATAGGGACCCCATGTGCCAGATTAGAACTGCTGCATAGAGTTTTCTAGGCTGCAGACTTCGTGGGAGCAGACTGCCAGTCTTTCTCCTGCAGAGCCACTGGGTGGGTTCAAACCACCAACCTTTTCATTAGCAGCTGAGCGCTTGACCATTGCACCACCTCAGCTCCGGTTTAAAACAAGAGAGCTTTAAAAAAGTTTAAATTTCTGTACCCCAACCTGGGAATCTGAATCTTAAAAAACAAACAACAAGAAAAATCCTCATCAGTGAGTCCTTCCTTCACTCCCACCCCTATGCGAGAACGGGATAGGAGTGATTCTTTTGCAACCCAGCACAGGTCAGTGTTCTGAAGAGCTGGTGCTTGGGAATCACAGGAAGGTGGAATGAGATGTTACTAAGATGTAAGAGACTTGGGTTCTGCTAAGAATAAGAATGCTTATTAGGCCAGTGTTACAGATTGAATTGTGTCCTCCAAAAACATGTGCTGTCAATCCTAACCATGCGGTTATAATTCCATTTAGAAATGAGTTTCTTTGTTATGTTAATGAGGCAGTATTAGTGTAGGTTATGTTTTAAGTCAATCTCTTCTGAGATATAAAACAGTAGATTAAGCGAGCAAGCAAACAGAGATGAGGGAATGTAGATGCTATGCCACATGAAGATCACCAAGGAGCCAAGGAACAGAATCTGAAAAGAGACAAGAGCCAACAGAGAGAGTCTTCCCCTAGAGGTGGCACCCTGCATTCGAACTTCTAGCCTCTTAAACTATGAGAAAACAAATTTCTGTTCATTAAAGCCATCCACTTGTGGTATTTCTGTTATAGCAGCACTGGTTACCTAAGACAGCCAGTAATGCTCCAACAGCAGTGTGCAAACCTGGATCCATATTAGAACCAAGTGGAGAGCTTAAAAGTTTTAACATGTTCTCAAATTTTAATATGTATCAGAATTTCTGATTAAGTCTGGAGTGGGACCTAAGAATTCGTGTTTCTAGCAAGTATTCCCAAGTGATACTGGTGTTGCTGATCCTGGGACCACACTCTGAGATCCAGGGCTCTAGATCTTTGCTATTCAAAGTGTGGTCCATGTACAAACAACACTGTCATCATCTGAGAACTTTTTGAAATACACAATCTTGGGCCCCACCTCAGGATTTGCATTTTAATAAGATCTCTAGGTGATTCAGACGAATATCACAATTTGAGATTGGGTGATGGACAGTTTTAACATGAAGCCACCAATATGCAAGGAGCTTCTAAAAATTCTTTTAAAGAGTCTTGTTTAGTAAGTTTGGTGGGGATCTAGAAACTATACTTTTTAAAACAAGCTTCTGAGGAGATTCTGATGAAGATATCGAAGGACAACACTTTGGGAATATCCACCTTAGGCAAATCTTTAAACCTGTCTCACCCCAATCTCCTCTTTTATAATGAAGGCAATAAATGTTGTATTTGTTTAAAGTGAGTGGAGCTGAAACGTTTGGTGCCCTTCCAACTCAAAGGTCTATTTCTTTTTGTTCTTTATAAAAAATAAAAAAGTTAAAAAGGAAGCTCACAAGTCTGTTTGGGTCTTTCTAGGGCAAATTTACCTCCCAATAGAAGAGAAATCACACCTTAAAAAAATCCCCTTTAATATTTTTACAGCAATAGCTTACACTTTGAGATTGCTTTAAACTATTTAAAGCCTCTCACATGTATTTTCTCAACATGCAAATACATATATAACATATAGCTGTTCAAAATTTTTATTTATTCTTTTATTCTTTCTCCCAGGGTATTTTAAAAACATGATTTGTAGTCACCTACATTATTAATTTAAAAGAATTGTGGAATGTTTACTATATGTAGGCACTGAGGACATACAATGAAGAAAATAGATAGGTCCCTTACTGTCAAACACTACCTCAGAATCCTGTGGATTGGTAGGGAGGAATGGGATGATGGGGAGTATAAGACTTGTTAAAAGTGCAAATTTCTAGGCATCAGTTTACACTATCAAAGAATGAACAATTCTTGACCTCTACTGGGGGCATTATACCATGCTAGGTGATAAGGGAATATGACAAAGAAAGATTAGAGTCACTGCTACCTTATAAAAACTTAAAATTTACTTGGGAGGAAGATGTCAAACAAACATATAAGATGGAGTTTGGGGTGAAGAAAAAGTTTGTAAACATAGTGGTCACGATTGCACAACATTGTGAATATAATTCATTCACATTGTGAATTGTATACTTAAAAATGGTTACAATGGCAAATTTTTATCATATATTTTATGCAATTTTTATCATATATAAATTTTTTCTTGGTTTTGTAAATATATATAAAACAAAACAAAACAAAACAAAAAAACAGTTGCCGTCGAATTGATTCTGACTCATGGCAACCCTATAGGACACAGTAGAACTGCTCCATAGGGTTTCCAAGCAGTGCCTGGTGGATTCTAGCTGCCAACCTTTTGGTTAGCAGCTGAACTCTTAACTTCTACCCAGACTGCTAACCTAAAGGTTGGCGGTTCGAAACCACCAGTGGTTCTGAGGGAGAAAGATGTGGCAGTCTGCTTCTGTAGAGATTTACAGCCTTGGAAACCCTATGGGCTTGCTATGAGTCAGAATGGACTTGATGGCAGTGGGTTTGGTTTTGGTAATATACCTACATATTACTGCAATTGTGCCTTGAGTATTATGCTTTTTTAAGAACTACATATTTGGGATCAAATTGACAACAGCAGCTCGAATGATTAGACAGGAACTTTAGGGGGTAGTGAGTTTATGTTAATGAGGGAGGAATAACTCAGAAAAGGAGGGTGAGAATGGTTGCACAATTCGAAGAATGTACTCAATGTCGCTAAATGGTACATGTAGAAACTGTTGAGTTGATGTACGTTTTGCTGTGTATATTCTCAATGACAAAGTAAATAAAATTTAGGAGAAAACAAAAACAATACAAACACAACTAATAAAACAATACAAACACAACTAATAAAACAATACAAACAAAAGCAAAACAATACAAAACAAAAATCCATGTGAACTAAAGTATCAGTGCATGATAGTTCTCATTCATTCATTCAAGAACAACAAAAATAAAATATTTTGAGAGCCATAGAGGGTAAGTGCTAAAGAAGTTCAAACAAAGGGCAACATTGTGGACTGTAGGGTAAGGGAAACCTTTGTAGAGGTAATAGAGCTTGAATGGAAGGAAGCACTTGGATAAGCAGAGGAATGGAGAAAGAAATTTATAACGTAAGCAAAATGGACAAGAAAATCAGCATGATGTGCTCCACGTGGAGTCCAAGGCTCCTGTTGGGGACTAGAAAGTAAATATGACTAACTAGGTCCAATGGGTTAAGATCAGATTGTGAAGGATGATAACTGGTTTTCTTCTGGACCGTTTTGGAAACCTACAGTAGATTTCCTATCTCTCCCTTACTTCTCTAAGTTCACCAGACTGAGACTTTTCAGAAACTGTTATAATAACGTCAGGGAAACTGAAGTTAATGAACCTAGTAACAACAACGACATGACTAACTTAGAAGAATTCTTCAAAACAAATTCACCAAAAAAAAAAAAAAAAAAAAAGATTTGGAGAAATTATTTACAAACCATATATCTGATAAGAGACTTATATCCAGGATATGTAAAGAGCTCTTATAACCAATAATAAAAAGGCAAATAACCCAATTGAAAGGTAGACACAACATTTCAATAGACTTTTCTCCAAAGAAAATATATGGATGACAAACAAACATCAGAAAAAGTGATCAACATTTTTAGTCTTTAGAGAAATGCAAATCAACGAGATACTACTTCACACCCACTAGGACGGCTATCATCAAAAAGTCAGACAATAACAAATGTTGGGAAGGATATGGAGAAATTGGAGCCCTCATACATTGCTAATGGGAAGGTAAAATGGTGTAGTCACTTTGGAAGCAGTTTAGCTGTTCCTCAAAATGTTAAACATAGAGTTCCCATAAAATATGACCCACTAATTCCACTCCTACGGATATACTTAAGAGAAATGAAAACATGCATCTACACAAAAACTTATACACAAATGTCCATAGCAGCATTATACGTAATAACCAAAAAGTGGGAATAATCCAAATGCCCATCTACTGGTGAGAATGGAAAAACAAAATGTGGTGTATCCATCCCATTGCCATCGAGTTGATGCCAACTCATAGCGACCCCATAGGACAGAGTATAACTGCCCCAAAAGGTTTCTAAGACTGAAATCTTCACTGAAGCAGACTGCTACATCTTTTTTCTGCAGAGTGGCTGGTAGGTTTGAACAGCCCATCTTTTGGTTAGCAGCCAAGTGCTTAACCATTGTACCACCAGGGCTCTTTGGTGTTTCCATATAACTGAAATATTACTAATAAAATGGAATGAAGTACTGATTTATGCTATAATATGGATAAACCTTGAAAACATTATCACAAAAACCCACATATTGTATCATCACATTTATATGAAATGTTCAGAACAATGCCCTTTATCACCACTCTCATTCAACATTATATTGGAAGTCCTAGTGAGAACAGTAAGGCAAGAAAAGGAAATAAAGGGCATCCACATTGGTAAAGAAGAAATAAAACTATCCCTATTCACAGGCGATATGATCCTATATACAGAAAATACTAAGGACCCCGTAAGAAAGCTATTGGAACTAATAGAAGCATCCAGCAAAGTGGCAGGATATAAGATTAACATACAAAAATCAGTTGGATTCCTTTACATCAATGAAGAGAACTGTGAAAAGGATATCAGGAAAACTATACCGTTTATAATAGCCCCCCCAAAGATAAAATACTTAGGAATACATCTAACCAGGGACATAAAAGACTTACACAATGAAAACTGCAGAGCACTACTGCAAGAAACCAAAAGAGACCTACATAAATGGAAAAACATATCATGCTCTTGGATAGGAAGACTTAACATTGTGAAAATGTCAGTACTACCCAAAGCGATGTATAGATATAATGCAATCCCGAACCAAATCCCAACAGCATTCTTCACTGAGATAGAAAAATTAATCACTAACTTTATATGGAAGGGAAAGAGGCCCTGAATAAGTAAAGCCTTATTAAAAAAGAAGAACTAAGCAGGAGGCCTCACACTACCTGTTCTCAGAATCTACTATACAGACACAGTAGTCATAGCAGCCTGGTACTGGTACAACAATAGATACATAGACCAATGGAACAGAATTGAGAACTCAGATGTAAATCCATCCACCTACAGACAGCTGATTTTTGACAAAGGACCAAAGGTTATTGAATGGGGAAGAGACCATTTCTTTAAAAAATGATGCTGGCAAAATTGGATATCTATCAGTAGAAAAATGAAATGGGACCCATACCTCATACCATATACGAAAACTAACTCAAAATGGATCAAAGACCTAAATAAAACCCACTGCCGTCAAGTTGATTCCAACTCATAGCTACCCTATAGGACAGAGTAGAACTGTACCATGGAGTTTCCAAGGAGTGCCTGGCAGATTCGAACTGCCGACCTCTTGGTTAGCAGCCGTAGCACTTAACCACTACACCACCAGGGTTTCCATATAAAACCTAAAACTGTAAAGATCATAGGGGAAAAATTAGAGACAATGTTAGGGGCCCTAATATATGGCATAAAAAGATGACCAAACATGACTAAAAATGCACACACAGGAGAAGATGAACTAGGTGAATAATAATAATAAAAAAAAAAGATGAATAGGAAGCCCTAATTAAACACTTATGCTCAGCAAAAGACTTCTCCAAAAGAGTGAAAAGAGAAGCTACAGACTGGGAAAAAATATTTAGCTACGACATATCTGACAAAGGTCTAATCTCTAAAATTTTATAGAAAACTTCGATACCTCAATAAAAAGACAAATAATTTAATTTTTAAAAATGGGCAAAGGATATGAACAGATACTTCACTGAAGAAGATATTCGGTCTGCTAACAAACATATGAAGAAATGCTCATTATCATTAGCAATTAGAGAGATGCAAATCAAAACTCCAATGAGATACCACCTCACCCCAACATTATTAGCACAAATCAAAAAAATAGAAAATAATGAACGCCAGCAAGGATGTGGGGAGATTGGAACTCTTATACACTGCTTGTGGGAATGTAAAATGGTACAATCCTTATGGAAAATGATACAGCACATTTTCCAAAAAGTTAGAAATACCATATGATCCAGCAATCCCACTCCTAGGTATATACCCCAAAGAAATAAGAGCCATGACACGAATAGACATATGCACACCCATGTTCATTGCAGCATTATCCACCATAGCAAAAAGGTGGAAGCAGCCTAAGTGCCTATCAAAAGATGAATGGATTAACAAACTGTGGTATATACACATGATGGAATACTCTGCAACGATAAAGAATAATGATGAGTCCATTTAACATCTCACAATATAGATAATCTGGAGAGCATTATGCTGAGTGAAACAAGTCAATCACAAAAAGACAAGTATCGTATGAGACTACTTTTATAAATTAACAACAATAGGTTTACACACAGGGGGAAAAAAAGACTCTTTGATAGTTACCAGGGATGGGAGGGGGAGGGAGAGAATATTACCAAAGAGATAGACACAAGTTAATATTAGTGAAGGGAAAGGCAATACACAATATGAAAGAAGTCAGCACAACGTGACCAAGGCAAGAGAGGACACTGAGAGGAATGCAGGAATAAAGGACAAATATGGTAACTACTATAGTACAGACAATTCTGCAACAATAGAATCAATAAACAATAATCTATGAAATGGTACACAGAAAAATAGACAGATATGCCAAGAGGGGAGGTAAGGAGTAAGGGAACACTCCCACCAGCAAATATAGGTTTGGAGGTGGAAATTTCTAAATATATGACTGTAGGTGCTCTTCATATATTAATGGAGACAATAGAGCACACAAGTGGTACAGTTGGGGAAACTTCTTAGATATAACCAAACACTGCGTGGGATGAAGTTCCCAGACTCAAAGGCAAAGGACCATAGACCCAGGGGACATCTATGTCAACTGGCACCACATAGCTCTTAAAGACAATGTTCTATATCCTACTTTGGTGAATAGTGTCTGGGGTCTTAAAAGCTTTCAAGCTGCCATCTAACATACAGCTATCAGTCTCTTCTAGTCTGGAGCAAAGGAGAGGGGGAAAAAAAAAAAACAACTAAAGACTCAAGGGAACAACTAGTCCAAAGGACTAATGGATCACATGAACCACCACCTACACGACCCTGAGACCAGAAGAACTGGACGGTGCCCAGCTACCATTGTCAACCACTCCAACTGGGATTACAACACAGTGTCTTGGACAGAGTGGGAGAGAAAGTAGAACAAATGATCAAATTCATGAAGAAGACCAGACTTACTGGTCTGACAGAGGCTGGAGGAACTGCTGAGACTATAGCCCCCAGATACCCTTCTGACTCAGAATTGAAGCCGCTCCCAAAGCTCAACTTTCAGCCAAAGATTAGGCAGGCCTATAAGACAAACAATAACACATGTGAGAAACATACTTCTTAGCTCAATCAAGTATAGGAGATCAAATGGGCAACACCTGCCCAGGAAAAAAGACGAAAAGGTGGGACCAACAGGAAAACTGGTCACATGAACACGGTGAACCCATGGTGATGACACAATGCGGGAGTGCAGCCAACATCACAAAATAATTTGTGTATAAATTTTTGAATGAGAAACTAATTTGCTCTGTAAAGTTTCACGTAAATCACAATAAAAAATTAATCAATTAACTTTAAAAAAATAAGTAAAAAAAAAAGTGCTCAGAATAGGTAAATCCTTGTAGAGATAGAAAATAGATCGGTAGTTGCCTAGTGCTGGAAGGTGGCGGGGGGGGGGCGGGAAGGGTGCCTTAGGATCACTCTACATGAAAAGGTTTTCTTTTAGGGATGATGGGAAATGTTCTAAAATTAGATTGCAGCGATGGTTTTGTAAATAAACCTAAAACCATTGAATTATATGCTTTAAATGGTTGTACTTTATGGCATGTAACTGTCTATTTTTTTTTTTTTTAACTGTCTCAATAAGGGGGAGCAGAGGAGTCAGTTCTGTCTTCATTGGTATTTGAATCAAATCAGGCCTCATCACTTTCGCTGGCTTTCTTCTGGATTCTTCGTGAGGTCAGCCCTATCCAAAGCTTCTCTTTCAAGGCTGCTGTTTGTGTATTTCCACCCCTCCAAATAATAAAGGAAAGATCTCACAACTGTCCAGCCCAAACGTCTGTAAAGTAGAAGCTCTCCACCCTGGCCATGCATCAGAGTAGCTACAGTCACTTTTAGAAGCCTGGATTGGGACAGGGAGGCCCTGGGAGCAGTGGCCCCGTGGCTAACCCATGGGCCAGGCCCAGAGCCGTGCCCCGGGATCCTCTGACCACCTCTACAGGGTCCCTCCCAGCTCCGCTTGCTCAGGATCCACCCTCCGGGCTGACCACCAGCTAGCTCTACAGGCTGAGGGGAAAAAAACACTGTCCGGTCCTGCTTGGCCTCGCAGCAAGGAAATGGCAAGGGCAGGGCTCCTGGTAACCAACACCCACAGCAATGAGAAGCCTGAACTTCATGTCACCCCGCAGTGGGGCTGCAGTGAGTCAGTTCTCCAGGACCGGCCCAGCTTGTTGGAGAGGCCAGATAGGTTCTGCTGCCCTTCCAGTAACTCATATTTAAAGGGAAATCTCTGCAGGATATGGAACCGCCATTGTCACACTTGGAATACAGAGTGGTTGCCGGATCCTGTTAGTCGGGGAAAAAAACCTTCCAGTGGAAGAAGTGGAATTAAGGTGGCTGACAGATTTGGAGACGTCTGTGGACAGGATCGCTGACCACCAAGTGAAAAAGATAAAAAGTTCCTTGGGATCAGGCCGGATGTGCTTAGCCTCTCTGCACACCCGATAGGTGACTAAGAGTGCCAGTGGACTAGTTTATGAGGACCTTGGAGGAAATTGACTAGCCGATTCTGTCAGATATTTTCAAAGAGTGTAGAGTGAAAAGGAGGGGTTTGGTGAAAAGAAAGATTCAGGCATTCCTGGCCTGATTGTAACATAGTGAGGAAAGGCATCTGCCAGGAGTTCAGCTGCTGCAGTCTACAAACCTGGCCCTGGCAAGTGTGGCCAGTGGACAGTGGCTGCACTGCCCTGAACAAGCACTACCAGCTCTGCCCTTTCTAGAACAGAAGTTACAGGTACAGCTGGGGACAGTTGGCTGATTACCATTTCTGCTCCTCCGCCCAACTGTCCTTTATGAAGACATGTTGTCTTTGTGAATTTAAGTAGAGTGCACTTCTGTTTTCTCATTATGCCTCTGTGTGGCTGTGCTGTTCAGTGCCCAAATGTCCACAGCTCTTTTGACTTATGGGTGCTTTCTTTGGGCTGATGAGAGCCCTTGCTTGTCCTGGGACAGCACCAGGCTTATAGGCCTCCCTGGTCTTCAGAGGAAACCCTGGCGGTGTAGTGGTTAAGAGCTACAGCTATTAACCAGAAGGTCAGCAGTTCAAATCCACCAAGCACTCCTTGGAAACCCTATGGGACAGTTCTACTCTGTCCTGTAGTGTCACTATGAGTCATAATCAACTCAATAGCAATGGGTTTGGTTTTTGGTCTTCAGATACAACAGGGCCTTACCATCCTATAGTCCCCAAACTGTAAAATCAGAAGCACCAGGAGGCGGAGTACACTCAGGAGTGTTGGGAGTGACTCAGAAGAAGTGTTTGGCACATATATAGTTTAAGCATCCTTCACTGTGGCCTATTTCCCAAACAACTGGCTGGGTTGTTGGCTCACAGACTCTGTCCTCACTGCCCCACTAACCCTATCCAGCCACAGGCCATGAGGTCTCAGGGGACCATGGGTGGGTGGGGGGCACTGTGATTGATTTTCAAACTTTTTTGTTCCCAGGCAAATCTCCGTTGGTTAGGACCCAATGTTTCATGAATCTCTGTTTGAAACTAGGCCAGAACCATGGCTTGGGAAGAGCAGAGATGGGGATCTAGAGAGATGGCGAAGCAAACCATATAATTGTCAGGAGTACCAAGTGCTTCCTTCAAGACTGTTTCTGTTAACTGTACCTTTCTGTGACTTACATTTTCTTCAAGGCTGTTCCTGTCCATTTTGTAGTCTCATTTTTTTTCATTGTTAGTAAAAACCAGTTTTGAGCACTCAACAGCAAGTAGAGGAGTTGTTTGTTTTGCTTTTAATTGGTAAAAAAAGCCTTCTATCATTTCAGTCATAGAGTGGCCCTGGGTAGCTAGAACTCTTAAACTGGGCAGCTGCATAACCCCAATCTCAGCATGGTGCTCGGGGATGGGCTTCTGATGGGTCACTCTGAGACACAGATTTCACTGAAGTCCTAGGAATTTAGGACTAGGATGGCAGAAGCTAGGGCAAGATGGTGGGGAAGGCAGCCCGCCTCACCCCCAACTTTAATTTGGAGCAGTTTAGTATTTATCTGTTTTTCTAAACTAGCTGAGTGGCCTTGGGTAAGTTTCTGCATATAAAAATCTTTATAACAGCACCTACCTCATATGATCAGTGAAATGAGGCAATGTGTGTAATGCACTTGGCATAGTGTGCGGAACATGGTGCACATTCAGAAAAACATTAGCTGCTATCGTGTTTGGATTACGCACTGGAGTTTGTTAGAATAACGGCTTCCAATGGTTTAAGAACAGAGTTGGAAATCACTGACTTGGCCCATCTTCCTCATTTAAAATGAGATCGAAAAAAAATGTTTTGATAAGTTATATGAATAGTGTATGAATTCATTAGCATAAATATTTTAAAAGAAGCAATGATGGCAATACAGCAATTTCTCCCCATTGATTTCTAAAATAATAAAAAAAAAAGTTTCCATGAAAAATGTCCTCAATCAACTCAGTTCAAATTATTACTGTAAAAGAGATTAAGGCAGTCATCATCCAGAGCAGAAAGTTATACGTACAGAGAATTTTACTTTAATCATCTATTTTATAGATGAGTGCTCCTTTTTTGCAGAGATCCTCTTTCTCAGTTCTCTTTTTTACAGTTCCAGTTAACTTTTTTTTTTCCTATCCGTGGAAATCTCTTGTCTCTCCGCAAGCATTTTCAGAAATTGAGTCCCTTTCTCCTTTGATATGAATTGTCATATTAGGCCGTGATATAAATATTCTGGATTAAGCCTTTTACCCAACCTCCACACGTGGTCACTCTGAGAAATTTTGCCCTATGTTATTACAATTGCACATTTATTTTGCATCTGATATTGCCATTTAGTAGTTAAACTTCTTCTTTAGAGGCAATAAATGAGTAGCCTACTCTGTTAATTCCTATTATTCCAGGACAATATGTTGCAATTTACTGCAAAAGAAGGATGTTTGTAATTTTATTCCTCAGTTTAAACAATAATACATATGTTAATGCTATAAAAGTTGTTAAACACGTCTGCATGAGATACCCCTTTAATAAACAAACTTGTCATAGCTGGACAAGCTTTTTTGCAAAGCCTAATAGGATCTAGCTACAGGTAGCAAATGCAGAGCAAAATATATAATCAATTAAGATTAGTGAGGACTCCAAAACCAGTCTTCCCAGGAGGACCTATATGTATACATACATACTGTTAAAAAATTAAAAATGGACATCTTACTTTGACTTTAAGGGGTTTCTCTTACCCACGGGAAATCCTGGTGGAGTAGTGGTTAAGAGCTATGGCTGCTAACCAAAACGTGTTCCTTGGAAACCCTAAGGGGCAGTTCTACTTTGTCCTTTAGGGTCACTATGAGTCAGCATCAACTTGACTGCAAGGGGTTTGATTTTTCTTTTTCTCTTACCCATGAGCTCAAAATTAAGAGTAAGAGCTTGATCCACACTGCAAAATTATGGACTTTTTTTTTTTTTGACCAGGAAATGCTAGCCACTCAAGCAACATTGTCTATTTGCCTTTTATGTTCCAAAAAGGGTAGTCAATAAGAAACCCATTACCTCATGACTCAATGAAAAAGACTGTGTGCTTCCTTAATTTTAATTTCCAGAGATCTCATAACTACAGGTTCATAAAGGACCAAATTTTCAGGAGATACTTTTTTAAAGCTGACCCAATAACCATTAAGTACTTCGTGATCATGGAAACTTGAATACTGTATTTAAGCTTCTATAAAATCTCCAGTGCTTGGGACTGTTTTCTTCTTGCAGGGACACAGGTGCCCCCCCCCCCGCCATTTGCAAAGTGTTTATTAAATCATTGAGCAATCAAATATAGTGTTATTGTTTTAAGCTAACTCAAAAGTTTAATTTTTAATAATTATAACTAGCCTACTCTGAGATATTTTTAGAAACAAAATGATCTCCCTGCATGCTTACAGATTAACCTCTGTGTTAATTTCATTACGTTTCGGTTATTTTAAACAATACATTCATAATACATACATACATGTTGCTGGGTACCATTGAGTCTATTTTCAACTCATAAAGACCCTATGTGATAGAGTAGAACTGCGCCATAGAGTTTTGTTGGCTTTATTCTTTTTTTGTGTGTGTGCTTTAGGTGAAAGTTTACAGCTCAAGTTAATTTCTCATACAAAATTTATACACATATTGTTATGTGACATTAGTTGCAATCTCTATAATGTGACAGCACACTCCCCCTTTACACCCTGGGTTTCTTATGTCCACTCAACCAGTTCCTGTCCCCTCCTGCCTTCTCATCCTGCCTCCAGACAGGGGCCATCCATTTGGTTTCATGTATCTGCTTGAACTAAGAAGTACACTCTTCAGGAGTATGAATTTATGTTTTATAGTCCAGTCTAATCTTTGTCTGAAGAGTGGGCTTGGGGAATGGTTTTAGTTCTGGGTTAACAGAGCTTCTGGGGGCCATGGCTTCAGAGGTTCCTCCAGTCTCAGTCAGACCATTAAGTCTGGTCTTTTTATGTGAATTCAAGTTCTGCTCCACACTTTTCTCTTGCTCTGTCAGGGACTCTCTGTTGTGTTGCCTGTCAGGGTGGTTATTGATGGTATCCAGGCACCACCTAGTTCTTCTGTTCCCAGGCTGATGGAGTCTCTGGTTTATGTGGCCCTTTTGTCTCTTGGGCTAGTATTTTCCTTGTGTCTTTGCTGTTCTTCATTCTCCTTTACTCCAGGTGGGTTGGGACCAATTGGTGCATCTTAGATGGCTGCTCGCAAGCTTTTCAGACCCCAGGAGCAGTGCTTATCCTTTGGATCCAGGGTCCTTATGCTGAGAAGCTCCTAGACCCAGGGGAAGACTGATGCGAAGGAACGATGGGCCCACAGATGCTGACAGAAAGAGCAAGATTTCCGCTAGAGCTGGTGTCTTGAATTCAAACTTCTAGCCTCCTAAACTGTGAAAGAATAAATTACTGTTTGTTAAAGCTGTTTACTTGTGATATTTCTGTTATAAGCAGCACTAGACAACTAAGATAGTACCAGTATACATACAATATAAAACAATATGGATTATAAGGTATCCCAACCTCATAAACACTAAAATATGAAAAAGTCTGATTTCAATTGAGGAAATACTTTATTAGTCCCATTTTACAAATATAGGAACTGAAGCTTAAAGAGAAAAAAAATTTGTACATGAGGTCATACTGCCTGTAAGTGACCAAGCTAATAGCCATGCTCTTGGCGGTGGCATTTTATTGTCTTTCACTATACTACAATACACTGTTTCAAAATATATATGCTCCTCCCACAATTAAGCTCCCCCCCCACCCCCAGAATCGTTTCTCCCTTAGAGGGAAGGATTTGACATTCACTCATCTTATTTTGGTTGGCCCTACTCAGGTCAAGAAGTGTTACTTATTTCTTCTATTGAGGGGAGAACAGGTGGGTGATCCTCAGCCCTGTGAGCCAGTCCCTTTTGCGTGCCTCTCTCTAGCTTTTATTTGTCAGGGAATTTCATTGTTGTCCTGTGGAAAAGGGACATGCTGTTATCATTAGGTCATCAGGAAATGGAAGAAATGAAAAGAGGTTGAAAATGAGGGGTCAGTTCACTTTGTGAAACTTGAAAGTAAAAGATTCAGCTGAATTGAAACCAGGGATTCAAACAGATACTTGTACACCCATTTTCATTGCAGCATCATCCACAATAGCCAAAAGGTGGAAACAACCCAAATATCCATCAACAAGTAAGTAGATAAACAAATTGCAGTCTATTCATACACTGGAATATTATCCAGCAATAAATGGAAATGAAGTTCTGATACATGCTACAATATGAGCCTTGAAAACATGATGAGTGAATTAAGTCAGACCCAAAAGGACAAATATTGTATGATCTCACTTATAGGAAATATCTAGAATAGCTAGATTAGTGGTTACCAAGGGCTGGGGGAGGGAGGAATGGGGAGTTGCTGCTTAATGGGTTAACAGCATTTCAGTTTGATGTGATAAGAATTTTTTGGAAATAAATAGTGGAGATGGTTGCACAACACAGTGGATATAATTAATGGTACTGAATTGTACATTTAAAAATTGTTGAAGGGACAAATTTTATGTCCTGTATAATTTACCACAATAAAAATTTTAGAAAGCGTACAGCTGCCCAAGAGAAGGAGAAAAAAACATTTTTGATCAGGAAAAACAACATGAGACTTTTGGGCAGAGGCCCGTTGTTTGCTAGGGGATAACTGCTGTTTTGATAACTTGCTGGAGATGGGGAGAGAGTAATTGAATAGAAATGGGAGGGAGAATCACAGTTTCTGGGTTTTGACAAAAATATCCCATAAATGATGCATTTACTTCAGTGACTGCTGTACTGTGAATCACTTAACTCTCACCAGCCCATCAGCCTGGAGGGGGATGAGAAACTATTGAGTCACGTCTTCACATTAACATCCCACCCACCTCAAAACAAAGCCCACTTTTGGTGTCTGGGTTGAAGTTTCTCTTATCTTTGGAGAAAAAAGAAGTTGACTTAGTGTGAATGTAGGTGTTGTAGCTACACAGCTGCTGAAGTCTTCACGCTTAAAAAAAAAGAAAGATCACCTTTTTATGCTGGTGTTAAAAAGTCTCAGGCAACTGATATGTTTAAGAACATTAAGCCTCTTGGAATAATTTTCAGATATTCCTAACACAGAATGCTGGAAAGGAGGAAGGGAGAGGTGGAGAGAGAGGGAGAGACAGAGACTCTCTCTGCAAGATGGAAAATGCGGTAGCAGAGGTAGGGAAACTGCAAGGTCATCCCCGAATATGACACTTAGTGCTGGATCCCACAGTTCCCTGAATGGCTGTGGTTTAGCACTCAGGCAGCCATAAGATGCACAAAAAGGACGAACAAATCTGTCTTGAAAGAAGTACAGCCAGAATTCTCCTTAGAAGAGAGTATGGCGAAACTATCTCACGTACTTTGGACATGTGATCAGGAGGGAACAGTCCCTAGAGGAGGACATCATGATTGGTAAAGTAGAGGGGTCAACAAAAAGGAGGAAGACCTTCAGTGAGATGGAGTGACACAGTGGCTGGAATAATGGGCTGAAACATAGCAACGATTGTGAGGACGGCACAGGACCAGGCAGTGTTTCATTCTGTTGCACATGGGGTCACTATGAGTTGGAACTGACTGGATGGCACCTAACAGCAACAACAAGATGCACAGCTTATACTTGAATTCCTGCCCTTGAGTTTAGAGCCTAAGGGAGAATTTAATAACAATCACTTTATATTAAATTAAGGGTAGGGATGTGGGTGCTGTTCACTCTGGGTACAGACTACAATGGGCTACTTTGTTTGCAGAGAATTCAAAAACAATAATGTAACTGACTAAAAATCAAATGGCTTTTTATTATCACTATAAGGCAGCAATTCTAAACAATGCTAGTGATAAGGTACTCCTACCCTGGAAAATCTTTCATCGATTTAAGTTGTAAAGAATTCTACAGTTCTTGTTTTTGTTTTTTTTTTAATAGCTTCATTGAGATAAAACTCACATACTGTAAAATTCACTCACTCACAGTGTACAGTTCAATGGTTTTTATTATAGTCACGGAGTTTTGCATCCATTACCACATCGGAATTTAGAACAGTTTCATCATCTGTAGAGTTTTAGTAATGCATATGTAAGCTTCTAATTAGCACATTGTTATTACTTATCCTTTACTAGTGGAAGTTATTTTGAATGGAATGGAATTAATCTGGAGAGTTTACAGTTACTCTGTTGGCCTCCTAATCCATATAGGTTAGTTTGGAGATTAAGTCTACAAATGTTTGAGGCTACTCTGGGCACAGTTTTTGCCTGCCATGCTTGTAGTTTACATATTCCTGGATTTAAACGGTAGATTCAAAATAAACAATGATTTATGTAAGTGATTTCTCTCCTGAGTTACCATTTTTCCTGGAGTGAAACTTTTAGATGAGGTTAATCAGGTACAGAACTATTTTCAAATAACCAGAAACAGATTTGAAAAACATGTAATAGAACACCAAGCTTTAAAATTATCCCTTAAAGATTTGCCCATAGAAATTATGGAGACGACTATACAACAACAATGAAAAGTAAGGAAATGGGACATTAACATAGAAAAAAGAATACAATTTCAAAGAAGAATGCCAGGAAAATGATGAAAGATTCTGGTCTTACATTGCCAGAAGAAATCAAAAGTCAGTGTTTGAATATCAAGTGCTGGACATTCATTTTAAAGCAACTGATGAAAACATGTCAATATTTAATGTTATTGTATCATTTTTCGGATTCTGCAGAAGAAGAAATACTCTGAAAGTTTTTAGACTAAACGTAATTTCTAATAAATTTTCTGATGAAGATAACATTTTAGTGGAAAATTTTATATTGTGGAGACATTGATCCTGAAGACAGACATGAACAGTATTATAATTTCCAGAATTGATTGTGAAATTGAATTTTTACAACTCCATGCCAGACTTACCCTTATGTTTAAGATATTCTGTAACTCTTTGTATGTCTGTTGCTTCATATTAAAAAAGCTTTATAAAATTAAAATTATTAAAACATGTCCTTCTGGACACCATTTTAACTCAGAACTGAAGCCGTCCCAGAAGTGCATCCTTCAGCCAAAGATTAGGACAGGTCTATAAAACAAACAAACAACAACACATGCGAGGAACATGCTTCCTAGTTCAATCATGTATGAGATAAAAGGGCTATGCCTGCCCAAAAGCAATGATGAAAAGGCAGGAAGGGGCAGGAAAAACAGATGGATGGAAACGGGGATTTGAGGTGTGGAAGGGGGGAGTGTTGACTCGTTGTGGGGATTGCAACCATTGTCACGAAACAATTTGTGTATAAGTTGTTGAATGAGAAGCTAATTTGCTCTTTAAGATTTCACCTAAAGCACACACACACGCACACACACACACAGAGCTTGTGAGCAGCTATCTAAGATACAACTAATTGGTCTCTACTCATTAGGAGCAAAAGAGAAAAAGGAAACCAAATTCTCAAAAAAGAAACTAGTCTACAGAGCTAATAGGCTGCATGAGTCACAGCTTCATCTACCCTGAGACCAGTAGAACTAGATGGTGCCCAACTACCACTACTGGCCATTCTGATCAGGGCCCCAATAGATGGACCCTGCCAGTACAGGAGAAAAATGTGGAACAGAACTCAAATTCTTATGAAGTCCAGATACACTGGACCAGTTGAGACTAGTGGATTCCCTGGGACTATCACCCTGAGATGCTCTTTGAACTGAAACTATTCCCTGAGGTCACAAGGCTCTCAAATAACAGATTGACAAAAATAAAGGATATTATCCATGAGTATGGTTCTCCATTAAAAAGCCATCTATATGAGACCAAAAGTCTATTACTGTAAAGCAAAAATGAGAAGATAAAGGGACAGGGAAACTAGAGTACTGGAAATGGAACAACCAGAACACAAAGAGAATACTGACATTGTGAAAAATGTAATTAATGTCACTGAACAATTTGTGTAGAAATTATCAAGTGGAATCCTGATTTGCTGTGTAAACTTTCACTGAAAACACAATAAAATATTATTTAAAAAAAATATGATTTGCTCCAAAGATTGATTAACTTATCTGGCTATATACTATCTACTGGACATGACGATACAAAAAAAGTCAAATATTTGTAAGTTAATACTCAAAACCAGAAAATGTAACATTATTCATTACTGCTACAGATAAATTCGTAGGTATAATTTTCCCCTTTTCTTAAAAAAAATGCATAAATATAATTGAGAAGTATCAGTTCTTCACTTATTCCACTTATTTTATTGAAATATTTTATTTTAAAGGAAACCTGTGTTGCTATGATTTTGATCAGTCTTACTTAGTTTAACCATCCCATATAAAAACTTCACAAAGACTATCCCAAAGTTACAAATTACAGAAGCAAAGATACACCATATATATAAGAAGGGGAAATGACCAGTGCTTTTACAGAAGCAGGAAACCCTGGTGGCATACTGGTTAAGAATTTGGCTGCTAACTAAAAGGTCAGCAGTTCAAAACCACCTACCGCTCCTTGGAAACCCTATGGGGAAGCTCTACTCTGTCCTATAGGGTAGCTATGAGTTGGAATTGACTTCATGGCAATGGGTTTGGTTTTTTTGGTTTTAGATGAAGGCTTACAGAGCAAATTAGTTTCTCATTGAACAATTAATACATACGTTGTCTTGTGAAATTGGTTGCCAACATCACAGTGTGTCAGCATTCTCCCCTTCTTAACCTTGAGTTCCCCATTACCAGCTTTCCTGTACCCTCCTGCCTTCTCTTCCTTGCCCCTGGGCTTGTGTGCCCATTTAGTCTCATTTTATTTTATGGACCTTTTGACTAAAAAGGTCGGCAGTTCGAATCTCCCAGGTGCTCCTTGGAAACCATATGGGGCAGTTCTACTCTGTCCTGTAGTGTCACTATGAGTTGGAATCGACTTGATGGCAACGAGTTTGGTTGTTTTTAATCTTTGGCTGAAGGGTGAACCTCTGGAGAGACTTCTGTACTGAGTTAAATGAGTGTTCGGAGTTTCTCCATTCTGTCAGACCAGTGAGTCTAGTCTTTTTTATGTGTGTGTGAGTTAGAATTTTGTTCTACAGTTATCTCCAGCTCTCTCTGGGACCCTCTATTGTGATCCCTGTCAGAACAGTTGTTGGTGGTAGCCAGGCACCATCTAGTTGTGCTGGAATCAGTCTGGTGGGGGCTGTATCAGTTGTGGTCCATTAGTCCTTTGGACAATCCTTCCCTTGTGTCTTTGGTTCATTTGAATCTCCTCATAACCCCAAAACAGAATTTGAATTGATTGAACCACTGTCCTTTGTAAAGCTTTTATTTTAGCTCTAATTATTTTGTTTTATAATTAATTGTTACTAGCTTTAAATTTATCTCTCCTTGGTTATCAGCTAAGCTGAGATCTTTTAGAGTCAAGGACTATTTCTCATCTGTCTTTGTATCCACAGCATCAGTAAGATATTTTGTACTTGCTTCTTGAACAAATGAATATCCACATTTGAGTGTTTTGGGAGTACAAAAGGAGTGAGAGATTGTCAGGGACTTCCTGGAGGAGACAGCATTTGAGATGGCTGTTGAGAATGAGTAATATTAGACGCAAAAAAGGGTGAGGGAGAGCATCTCATGCAAGTGGAATAGCATAAGCAAAGATACAGAAACCAGAAGTTGTGAGACAGATGCTGGGGAATACTGAATAATGCATAAGGGGTTAAATATAGGACGGATATTAGGGGATCATGAATGTTAAGACAAGAAAGATAAATTAGGGTTATATTATGAAAGACCTTGAATGTCTGGTTGAGGAGTTGGAGTTTAATCCATTAGGCAAAGTAGACATTATTCATACATTTGGTAGATTTTTAGATTTTATTCTGAAATAAAGTAGTCAAAAGACAGTGAAGAAGCAAATGCAAATGTGTCCTACTTTGGATATTTAGCTGTGGATTGTCCAGGAATCAAAATATTGGAGTTCCAGCCGCCTAACGCCTTTCTTGCTGAGCTCAATTTATTCCTCTAAGGTTACTGTGTCTAACAGAGGGCTAGGCATTACAGCAAATGTTTAATCAGTATCATTGGTATTCTAATCATTGATTGGTGCTTAGCTAGAAGTTCAGGTAATGATCCACCTGGAAAAAGAATAGATGTAGTCCTTGAAAAATAATTGATGGAGAGAAAGGATTGCCTAGTGAAGAAATTGGGAAATGAGCTGTGGGAAGAGCTGAAATTTAGAGGAGGCAGAATCATAATAATAAATAATTATCTGGCACTTATTTTGTACCAGACACCAATCTAAGTGGTTTACATATAGCATCTCATTTGTCCTTATTCTTTTTTTAATCTTATTTGTTCTTAAAAACAGCCCTTTGAAATATTAGTGCTATTTTCACATACAAAGTGTCCGAGGTTCAGAAAGCCTAATTAATACGCTTAAGTTCACACAGATGATAAGTGAGGTAGAGCCAAGATCTATGGACAGTTTTGCCTGATGACAGCCAATCTCAAAAAGGGAGTAGAAATATAGTAAAAAGAGAAGAAAAAGAAATGTCATAGTATCTTCATCTTGTGACAAATGAAGGATGGATTGGAAAAAGCAGGAAGAGAAATTCCACTGTAGGTTGAGGAGGTGGAAAGGTCAAAGCAACTTCTGATGCTGTTGGGGTGTCTGTTTATTGTCCTAAGGTCACTGGAATGGAAAAGGAAAGGTCAGCAATGTCTCTGAGGGAAAGAAATAGATCAGAAATCTATGCAAAGATCATCTGTTGCTAGGATTAGTTTCCAAGTTAGTTGGTCCTCAAGGATTACATAGATGAAACTTTGATGTGATATTCCATTTTGCCCAGTATGAGAAAGACTGCAACGAAGGCGTATGATCTAAATTTTACGGTTTATGTGTGAAGAAACATCTGAAGGAATAATGAGATCTGGGGACCAGTTTTTACACAAAACAAGGTTAAGCAGTAATGACAAAGATTGCTCACACACTTTCTTATTAGAAATGAAATAGTTGTCGCAGACACTATAATTGTCTGGAAGGCATATCATATTAAATCAGTAAAATATAATCAGGGGTACTTTAAAAATTTTTTTTATTGTACTTTAGATGAAGTTTTACCGAACAAACTAGTTTCTCATTAAATAGTTAGTATACATGTTGTTTTATGACATTGGTTAACAATCCCACAACATGTCAGCACTCTCCCTTCTTGACTTTGGGCTCCCTATTTTTTTTTTATTACCAGCTTACCCGTCCCTTCCTGCATTCTAGTCCTTGCTTCTGGGCTGGTGTGCTCCTTTAGTCTCATTTTGCTTTGTGGGCCTGTCTAATCTTATGGAAACCCTGGTGGCATAGTGGTTAAGTACTACGGCTGCTAACCAAAAGGTCAGCAGTTTGTATCTACCAGGTGCTCCTTGGAAACTCTATGGGGCAGTTCTACTCTGTCCTACAGGGTCACTATGAGTTGGAATCGACTTGACAGCAACGGGTATGTCTTTGGCTGATGGGTGAACCTCGTTACTGAGATAAAAGTGTTTCCGGGGGCCATACTCTCAGGGTGGTTTCTCCATTCTCTGTCAGGCCAGTAAGTCTGGTCTTTTTTCGTGAATTAGGGTTTTCTTCTACATTGTCCTAAAGATGTCTTTTGCAGTAGATTTACCCATTGCAATGTGTTGATTTCTTGACTGTTGCTTCCATGGGTGTTGATTGCAGATCCAGGTAAAATGAAATCCTTGACAACTTCAATCTTTTCTCCATTTATCATAATGTTGCTTATTGGTTCAGTTGTGAGGATTTTTGTTTTCTTTATATTAAGGTGTAATTCATACTGAAGGCCGAAGTCTTTGATCTTCATCAATAAATGCTTCAAATCCTTTTCACTTTCAGCAAGCAAGGTTGTGTCATTTGCATATCTCAGGCTGTTAATGAGTCTTCCTCCAATCCTGACGCCACATTCTTCTTCACATAGTCCAGTTTCTCAGATTTTTTGCTCAGCATACAGATTGAATTAGTATGGTGAAAGGATACAACCCTGTCGCACACCTTTCCTGATTTTAAAACATGCAGTATTCCCTTGTTCTGTTCGAACGACCGCCTCCTGATTTATGTACAGGTTCCTCATAAGCACAATTAAGTGTTCTGGAATTCCCATTCTCCACAATGTTATCCATAATTTTTTATGATCCACACAGTTGAATGCCTTTGTGTAGTGAGTAAAACATGAGTAAACACATCTTTCTGGTATTCTCTACTTTCAGCCGAGATCCATCTGACATCAGCAATGATATCCCTGGTTCTACATCCTCTTCTGAACGTGGCTTGAATTTCTGGCAGTTTCCTGTTAACGTACTGCTGCAACCACTTTTGCTTTATCTTCAGCAAAATTTTAATTGTGTGATATTAATGATATTGTTGGATAATTTCTGCATTCTGTTGGATCACCTTTCTTTGAAATGGGCACAAATTTGGATCTCTTCCAGCCTGTTGGCCAGGTAGCGGTCTTCCAAATTTCTTGGCACAGACGAGTGAGCACTTCCAGTGCTGATTCTGTTTGTTGAAAAATTTCAATTGCATCCCGTCAGTTCCTGGAGCCTTGTTTTTCGCCAATGACTTCAGTGCAGATTGAACTTCTTCCTTCAGTACGATTGGCTGACATTCATATTTTACCTCCTGAAATGGTTGAACATCAACCAATTCTTTTTGGTACAAGGACTCTGTATCCATTTTCTTTTAATGCCTCCTGAATTGTTTAATATTTTCCCCATAGAATCCTTCAATATTGTGACTCAAGCCTTGGATTTTCTCTTCAGTTCTTCCAGCTTGAGAAATGTCAAGTGTGTTCTTCTCTTTTGTTTTTCTAACTTTAGGTCTTTGCACATTCCATTACAATACTTAACTCTGAGTTTTCGAGCTGCCTTTGAAATCTTCTGTTCAGCTCTTTTACTTCATCATTTCTTCCTGTCACTGTAGCTACTCTATGTTCAAGAGCAACTTTCAGAGTCTCCTCTGACATCTATTTTGGCCTTTTCTTTCTTTCCTGTCTTTTTAATAACCCCTTGCTTACTTCAAGTATAATAACCTTGATGTCATTCCACAACATGTCTAGTCTTCAGTCGTTAATGTTTAATGCATCAAATCTATTCTTGAGGTGGTCTCTATATTCAGGTGGGATATACTCAAGGTTATACTTTAGATCTTGTGGACTTGATCTAATTTCCTTCAGCTTCAGCTTGAACTGGCATATGAGCAATTGATGGCCTGTTTCACAGTCAGCCCTAGGCCTTGTTCTGACAGATGATATTGAGCTTTTCCATCCTGTCTTTCCACAGATGTAGTAGATTTGATTCCTGTGTATTCCATCTGGTGAGGTCCACATGTACAGTTACTGTTTATGTTGGTGAAAAAATGTATTTGCAATGAAGAAGTCATTGGTCTTGCAAAATTCTATCATGCAATCTCCAGCATTGCTTCTATCACCATGGCCACATTTTCCAACTACTGATCCTTCTTTGTTTCCAACTTTCACATTCCAATCACCAGTAATTATCAATGCATCTTGATTGCATGTTTAATCAATTTCAGACTGCAGAAGTTGCTAAAAATCTTCAATTTCTTCAACTTGGCGTTACTGGTTGGTGCATAAATTTGAATAATAGCTGTATCAACTGGTCTTCCTTGTAGGTGTATGGATATTATCCTATCACTGACAAAGTTGTACTTCAGGATAGATCTTGAAATGTTCTTTTTGATGATGAATGCAGTGCCATTTCTCTTCGATTTGTCGTTTTCAGAATAGTATGCCATATGATCATCCAATTAAAAATGGCCAGTACCAGTCCCTTTCAGCTCATTAATGCCTAGGATATTGATGTTTATGCATTCCATTTCATTTTTGACAATTTCCAATTTTCCTAGATTCATATTTCATACACTTTTGTTCCTATTATTAGTGGATGTTTGCAACTGTTTCATCTCATTTTGAGTCATGCCACATTAGCAAATGAAGTTCCCTAAAGCTTTACTCCATCCACGTCATTAAGGTCAACTCTATTTTGAGGAGGCAGCTCTTCCTCAGTAGTATTTTGAGTGCCTTTCAACCTAAGGAGCTCATCTTCCAGCACTATATCAGAGAATGTTCCACAGGTATTCATAAGATTTTCAGTGGCTAATTTTTTCAGAAGCAGACTGCCATGTCCTTCTTCCTAGTCTGTCTTAGTCTGGAAGCTCAGCTGAAACCTGTCCACCATGGGTGACCCTGGTGGTATTTGAAATACTGGTGGCATATCTTCCAGCATCACAGCAACACATAAGCCTGCACAGTATGACCAACTGACAGACGTGTGGGGGAATGATCTAGGTAATTACCTCAAATTTCTAAAAATTTCCCTTTACATGCAAATAACAGTGGCACTTGGGATGAAACTTGTGGAGTTTTTTTGAGTTGTTCCTCCCACATTAATATAAATTCACTGTCCCTTAAGGTTTCTATCTAATTTTTCGATTTGCTGTTGTTAGCTAGTTCTTAAAAGAGCACAGTGCAGACATTTTTTACTGGTTAAGCTAAACTACTGTTTGGTTTTAAGAAGACTTCAGGGGATATTTTTGGTTTAAAGTTTAAAAGTTATCTCAGGGCAATAGGTTCAGGGGTTCATCCAGTCATCCTAACTCCGGGAAGTCTGAAGTCCATGAGAATTTTAAGTTCTGTTCTACTTTTTCCCCCTTTTAATCAGGACTCTTCTATGGAATCTTTGATCAAAATGTTCAGTAATGGTAGCTGGGCACCATCTAGTTCTGGTCTCATGGCGAAGGAGGCAATCTTTCATAAAGGCAATTAGCCACACATTCCACTTCCTTCTCCTATTCCTGACTTTTCTTCTTCCTCTGTTGTTCCAGGCAAATACAGAACAATTGTTCTACTTTGGATGACCGCTTGCAAGCTTTTAAGACCCCAGGCACTACGCAATGAACTAGGGGTAGAGCAGGAGCAC
Source organism: Loxodonta africana (assembly GCF_030014295.1). Taxonomy (NCBI): domain Eukaryota; kingdom Metazoa; phylum Chordata; class Mammalia; order Proboscidea; family Elephantidae; genus Loxodonta; species Loxodonta africana. Next base: position 55,789,275 of record NC_087357.1, on the reverse strand, counting down.
TAACCATGTTATTAGGCCAATTAACTGGGATGGACCATGAAACTATGACTCTAAACCTCCAAACCAAGAAACCAAATCCCATGAAATGTTTGGTTATACATAAGCAGCCTCTGCAGCTACTCTTTTTGTTTTTGGTTGCTATTATAAATATATCTATCACACAACTTTTGCCAACTCAACTTTTTACAGATGTACAACTTATTGACAGCAATTACAATAATTGACTGTGTAACCCTGCCCTTAATCATCGCAATATTTCCACTGCCTTTTCTTGTCTTTTTATAAGGAACATATTTTTATTATGTGGATCTGGGAATGTGAGGATATGGTGGCACCATCACAAATGAATCCTGAAATAATCACTCTAAAATCTTATATACAAGAGGCCCCAGATAAGTAAAGCATTACAGAAAAAGAAGAACAAAGGGAGAGGCCTCAGTCTGCCTGGTTTTAGAACCTATTATACCACCACAGTAGTCAAAACAGCCTGGTACTGGTTCAACAACAGATAGAATAATGAAACAGAATTTACAAGCCTAGATGTAAGACAAGAGGTTTTATGTTGCTGCAGAAAGCATGTGGAGCTTCCAGTTAGCACGCCTGAATTCAACTTCCATTCCTCCCTCCTGACCTTTGGGAGACACATAAATTTTCAGGCCATCTATAAAATAAGGATCAAGAAACTCTACCTACCTCACTAGCTTGCTGTGAAAGCAACTGAGATGATATATGAGAAGGCATTTTATAATCTCCATAAAATCTTATAAGACTGTATTTATTAGTAGCCAGTTTCTCACGCAATATCTGGATAAAACTGCTTGCCCAAGTGCTAAGTGGGGATAAAGAAAATTTGATCCTATTACCATAGGAGGGAGTTTGTCATGAAATTCCCTTGCCACACTGATCTCTTCTCCCATCACTTTGAACATGTGATCAAACATTTTTGAGGGTCAGGCTATATTTGCTTATTGGTGCTAGTGCATCTGAACAGCTATGACGGGTCTTCTTTCCTTATTGTGTGTATCTCAAGATCCAGCTCATTTTTTACTTTCTCTGTGCGGTCTTTTCCAAGGAAACCCAAAGGGCTCCTTTTTCTTTTCTGAATTCCTCAGGACTTTCTGCTTATACATTATCTTTCAATGTAAATTTGAACCCCCAAAGGCATGTTTACTTCTTTTGTAATTGCGTACTTTATACTTGTATATTTGTATCTGTAAAGTGGCTTTTTTGGCTTGCAGTTGACACTTCCAAGGCATCATATATATTTAGCACATGTATAAATACAGATAGGTAGGTAGATATAGAAAGATATGCTTACCAAAAGCCCACTGCCGTTGAGTCGATTCCAACCCATAGTGACCCTGTAGAAATATGCATAGTTGACTCTTAATTTAACCCTACTAAAAAAAAAAAAAAAAAAAATGGAATCCTTCTGCCAAGAAGGAAAAAAAATCTTATTACCCTTCAGAAAGTAAAAGGATTAAGGCTAGAGAAATGTGCTTCACTCAGAAAGTATACCATTTTAAACACTTTCTTTAGTTTAAGATAGAGCCCTCATGGTGCAGTGGTTAAGAGCTATGGCTGCTAACTAAAAGGTCGGCAGTTCAAATCCACCAGCTGCTCCTTGGAAACCCTACAGGTCAGTTCTACTGTGTCCCATAGGGTTGGTATGAGTCGGAACCAACTTGATGGCAATAGGTTGTTTTTTTTTGGTTTTTATAGTTTAAGATGTATTTGAAGGCCACACAAGATGAGACATTTTACTTATTACATGTAGAGTTTCTTAGAGCTCTTACCCTGTGAGTTTGCATTTTTCTGCGCTTACTGATAAAAGCAGTCTGAGATTTGCTTGGTTTTATTCAAAGGCTTATTGTCCCATGTTTGATTATGCCCCTAGGGTTTACATTCTCCTCTTTCGTTTCTTACACACCAATAAAAACTTAGGTGGTTGAAACTGCTTCTTTGAACTCAAGTGGTTCACTTCTATTAGTCAGTAGAACTACAGTTTTTCAAATCAAGATTAAATGTTAATAAGAAACTTAACAAAAAAGAGACTTTGACCTACTATACCTACTACCTTGCCATAGAACCTATAGGGTCCCTACGAATCAGAATCGACTCTATGGCAATGGGTTTGCCATAGAAATGTGTGGCCAGGACTCCCCCTGGTGTGGTAACAAGTGCATGGGAAACTTCAGAGCTTTGGATTTCATACTACGCTTTGATCCTGTGGGAGCAGATACTAACATAAGAGGCCAAAGGACAAATGGGGAAGGAGAAAAGGCAGGGATGTTTGGGCTATTTACTCAGTTCAATTTTTGCAATCTTTTCACTTTCGTGTGATGTGTTTTGCTACTGTCCTCTAGTTTCATCTTCTGGGTCTTCCAACAGTCTTGGTCAAAGGGTATAACAACCAAAGTGACTTTATTCTCTAAATCACCTACAGTTGGCTGGCTATAGTTCTTACCAAACTATAGTTTCTGATCAAGAAAATGGCTCCTTTAAATTGAAATTGTCATACTATGCAGTAATAAAGATTCCTATATTATTCTGATATTCAGTTAAACAGCTGAACAGTAAAACAACAATGAATAATTAAGCATACTTACCAGGTGTTTGGAAACCCTGGTGGCATAGTAGTTAAGTGTTACGGCTGCTAATCAAAGAGACAGCAGTTCGAATCTGCCAGGTGCTCCTTGGAAACTCTATGGCGCAGTTCTACCCTGTCCTATAGGGTTGCTATGAGTCAGAATCGACTCGACGGCACTGGGTTTGGTTTTGGTTTTCAGTTTACCAGGTGTTGGGCACAGCGCTTCATATGTATTTACTCTTCGTGATGGCCCTGTGATATAGGCAATACAATTATCCCTGTTTTTTTTTTTATTTTTTTTTATAGGGGCTCAGAGAAGTTAAGTGACCTGCCCAAGGGCACGCTGCTATTAAGTGGAAGAAGCAGGGTCCTTCCTTAGCTCTTTGAATGGTTAGGGCCAAGATGCTCATAAATGAGCAGCGAATATTAAGCATGATTTTGGTATAAACCCTACCTAGCTTTCCTTTCCAACAGTACACTGCGGCGTAGCACAAGTTCAAACATCGCTATTTGTACTGGGATCATGAAACATTTCCATGTAGATTAGGTTCTTCATTAGGCCATGTGACAGTACATAACCATCACTCATTTAACTTTGGCCTCTCTGATGAAGTGATCATGGTTGAACACAAGATCTTTTTAAATTTTGGCCAAGACTGAATTTAATCCTGACTTTGTCCTGCCTTTACCTAATGAGTGAGTGATGACAACTGGATTTTATTTTGCATGTTAAAAGTCAGGGAAAAAAAAACAAAACTCTAGTATTAATGATATTATTGCACAGGAAAGGTACACTGCGGAAATACAAGTGGTAGAACCAATCAGGGCCATCCAGGCGGAGAGGGTGAGGTGGATTGCTCCGAATTGGCATCCCCACCTTCAAACTTGCCTCCTTCTCTTTGCTGTCAAAAACTCTTTGTCATTCTTTAGTTCTTATTACCCTGATCTTTGGGTCTGGGTTTGTGTCTCTTGTGCTCTCACAGCTTCTTTTTTCTCCTCTACCTCATACCTCTAACCACAGTAATTAATAATGGTTTGATTACTTGTAACACTAACCTTCCCCCTACTTGGGTTTTGGGAGGGGATTTATAAACTCCACTAGGGCAGGGATTATTTCAGTCTTGTTACTCTATGCCTGGCAAACAGTGGGTGCTCAATAATTATTTGTAGAAATTATTGTAGAAGGACGCTCTAATTTTAAATGCTGGTTTTTTTCTTATATGCAGAAAATTAAGGGACCTTTTTAAAAAACTGTCTTAGGAATGCAAACAAAACAAACTTGCCAACATTCAATAATTTCCCTGTATTATTTATGTTGAGAATAACTCTGAATTTCTTTTCTATAACATTTTTAGCAGGTGACATGATTTTAGGGTAATAAACTACAGTGGACCAGATACCATGAGAGATACTTAAACTCATTACCTCTGTCATAGAGTAACAACCCAGACTCTGCTTAAAGTAAAAATTCTTATTTACACAGAGGAATCACCTGGGGATCTTGTAAAGCGTAGGTTCTGATTCAGTATATCTGGGATGGAAATGTCAATTCTTAGGAGGGGGTCAAATCAAAACAAACTGGTTCAAAGGCCTGTATCTAACCCTCGCAGAGTAGGTACAATCCCCACTTTACACGGTGAAGAAAAAAAAAAAGGCCCCAGAGAGAATAACATCTTCAAGTTCTCAACTACCTGGTGATAGAGCAGGCATTTGAATTTAAGTCTGATTTAGAACCTCACAATTGTTCCATCAGCCACACTACCTGTAAAGAAGTAATAAAAGCAATTTACAGGCCTTCTTGGCTGACAAAGGTTAAGGACCTTGAGAGGAGAGTATCCTGGATTACCCAGGTGGGCCCAATCTTTCCCAGAAAATCTTTGCCAGCTGTGGTCAGACAGTCTTTTTCATAGCAGTTCTTTCTAGATCAGTGCTCACAGAGTTGAAATATCCCAGATGCCACACTTCTCCCTAATTATGATACATCACGTGCATACTTCTGGCTTGGCTAGAAGTAGTTTCTGTCTGTTAGCTGTTTTTTATACTACGAGTTACAAGTTTAGCTGCAGAAAGGTTGATTAGGCAGACTAAATTAGAGATAATTTTTTTTTTTTGGATAAGATAGCTATCAGCAAATTTTCCTAACAGGTATGTTCAAAAGTCCAGAATGCTGGATGTAATGGAGGAACAGATTTGAAAAAAAGATATTAGTGTTTGGGGGCAGAACAAGACAGAAGAATAGTCTTTTGGCAATTACGTTTTTATCTTTTTAAAGTTACATTCACTTTTTTATTAATTAAAACAAATATTTTTTGAGCACCTGCTGTGTACTTGAGGAGGCCTGTGGCACAGTGATTAAGCACTCGGCTGCTTAACCAAAGTTTGGTGGTTCAAACCCACCAGCAGCTCCTCCGGAGGAAGATAGGGCAGTCTGCTTCCATAAAGATTGGAAATCCTATGGGGGCAGTTCTATTCTGTCCTATAGGGTCGTTATGTGTCAGAATCCACTTGACTGCAGTGGGTTTCGGTTTGGTTGTATACTTGTAACTGTTCTGGTTACTGAGAATCCTGTAAGGAGCAAAATTTGAGATGTTACTCTCAGCAGATTAGTCCTGGATCATTACCTATGACTTGTCAAACACAAAATACCTATGCAAAAGCATAAGAAAGTCACAGGACTGTAAACTCTGCTGCAAATGACCAAACTTTCTGGTTTAAAAAGGTACGTCGGGATCCGGAATTTAGGTGCGCACACTTGATGTTGTTAAAGAAATGTTAATTTGTGGTTTATCATGGCCTCATCAGAGACTTTCCACTAGGTGGCGTCCAAGGCCAAGAGTGGATGCAGTAAGCAGCAATGCAGGGCCAGTGCTTTTTACGTTAAGCAGCTTTGCTGTAGATTATAAGAAATAGTACTAGAGGGGGATGATCGAAATGCTCATTGGAAGGGATGAGGAAGTGAAGAGATACTGAAAAGGTTCACGTGACAGCTACCGGGCAGACTGCAAGTTGGAATGATGAAGGCTAAGGGGAGCACACAGCGTCATTGCTTAGAATGATAAGGAACCTGCGTTAAAATTTTTTAGGATAAAGAAAAAGGATTACTGTGCAGAGAAGGGAGTACATATATGGAATTCTACCCTTCATAGCTGGGAGATTTTTAAATAAAAATAATTTTAAATAAATACATTTAACAGATTTACTTAAGGGGTGATAGAGCCGTAAGACACACCATCTCACGTGCTTAGGTAAATCATTGCCTAATCCAATAAGAAAAATTTAGTAGGCAGTATTATTAGCAAAAACCTAATGTATTGAAAGAAATGTACTGAAAGAGAATTAGCAGGTGGGTTCCCTGCGTGGGACAAACTGTTAAGTGCTCACCTACTAGTCAAAAGGATGGCGGTTTGAGCTCACCCTGAGGCTCCTTGGAAGACAGTCTGGTGATCTGCTTCCAAAAGGTCACAGCTTTGAAAACCCAATGGAGTAGTCCTATTCTGCACATACGGGGTCCCCATGAGTCAGAATCAACTGGACGGCAATAACAATTAGCAGGTAGGCATGTGGATAATGTTCAAAATTATTTTAAATGTAAAATAAAGCCGGAAATCGCTACAGGTCTGTATACTTAGAACTGAAAACAGCTTTTAAAATAGCACTCGAAGAATCAGCACTTGACAGACTGACTGCAGTTCAATTTTTCTGAGAGATATGTTGGAAGAACTAGTAAATGACTATCCTCAGAGATACAGGTATTCACTCGAAGTGAAGAACATCTAGCCTACGTGTTGCCTGACATTTTACTTTTGGCATTCTCCTGTCCCATGTTTGAGGCTGAATTGCCTTTCTGTTGTTCAGCAATCCAAGGGGTAACACCATATGGATCCCCTTTTTTTATTCTTATTTACATCTCTTCATTGATTAACTGATTAAAATCTTAGTCCAAGTCTTTCCCCTTTAGCGTGATTCCTGTCAACTTCAAACAGTTAATATATACAATTCCCATGATTATGAAAAGGTGCCCTGGTGGCACAATGGTTAAGTGCTCAGCTGCTAACTGCAAGGTCGAAGTTCAAACTGACCAGTGGTTCTGAGGGAGAAAAGAGTGGCAATGTGCTTCCAGAACAATTTACAGCCTTTGGAAACCCTTCTGGGGCAGTTCTACTCTGTCCTAAAGGATCACTATGAGTTGGAATCAGCTCGGTGGCACAAAACAACAAAAAAATGTTTATGAGGAACTTCTTCAGTGGACAAGTTCATAAAAAATAGGACTTATTAAGGCAGCTGCTTAGTTAACATTTGTTCTTTGCAAATCTCTGTGTTGTGCATCTTTATTTAATCAATTAAAGTTATAGACTGAGGTAGATTAGCATTACCCTTAATTTGGGTCCATGATGGTAAATTGAAGTAAAAACCAATTTTTTTAGATTAATAACTTTCCAGGAAGTCTGAGTGAGTTGAATAATCATATATAAAAAATTTCAAATTTACAAACTAAATACCAAAACCAATGTTATTTTAATACCTTAATAAGCCCAGAACTTTAGAAAGGATCTTGGTTTAGTGGTTCCCAGATTTTAGATTGCATGGAGCAGTTTAAAAATAAAAAGTGGGGACCACGAAGTCTGAGTGAGTTGAATAATCATATATAAAAAATTTCAAATTTACAAACTAAATACCAAAACCAATGTTATTTTAATACCTTAATAAGCCCAGAACTTTAGAAAGGATCTTGGTTTAGTGGTTCCCAGATTTTAGATTGCATGGAGCAGTTTAAAAATAAAAAGTGGGGACCACGATAGGGCTGCCATTTTTTTATTTTGCCGTGTAAGAATATTTAAAGCAGGAGCCCTGGTGGCTCAGTGGTTAAGAGCTTGGCTGGTAACTAAAAGGTTGGCAGTTTGAATCCACTAGCCGCTCCTTGGAAACCCTATGAGGCAGTTCTACTCTGTTCTATAGGGTCACTCTGAGTCGAAATCGACCAATGACAATTTTTTTTTAAATATCTACTATCAATAACACTTCATGTAAGAAAGAATATGTTAATACTACAAAAGATGGAATAACCTTACGAAAAATAAATTCACCTTGGTAATCTTTTGTCTTTTTTTCCCCCTCTGTGGAGTGCTGAAAATTTAGTCTCAGCCTGGAATTTGGGGACAACTGCCTAAAATGCTATTTAGTCCAATCACTTCAATTTAAAAGGCTGTGAATGGCTTTGCCTGCTGTCAGTGTTAGAACCAGGAAGAGAAAGCACAGCCTCTGACACCTCATACAGTGTTAATAGATTGAATTGAACCCTCTCACCAAAAAAAAAATGTTGAAATTCTAACCCTGTACCTGTGAATGAGACTGTTTGGAAATAAGGTCTTTGAAGATGTTATCAGTTAACATGAAGTCACAGTGGAGTAGGCTGGGTACTAATCGAACCTGAGTGATGTCCTTGTAGAAAAGGGACACAGAGACACAGGGAAGATGACACAGGGTGTTATGCTGCAGCTATAAGCCAAAAGAGAAAAAAAGGATATGCCCCTAGAGCTTTCTGAGAAAACATGGCCCTGCCAAACTCTGAATTCAGGACTACTAGACTCCAGAGTTGTGAAACAAGTGTCTGTTCTTCTAAGACACCAGTTTGTGGTGTTTTGTTACAGCAGCCCTTAATAACGAATACATAGAGTACTACGCCCTTATAGATACTCAAGCACTAACCATGTTCCTAATCAATAACCTCTGACAAATTTTACCTTGAAACAAGCAAAATCCAAAATTTCTATAACTAATATAAAATCAAATAGTTCCATCTACTTTCCAGCAGAAATACTCAGTATATATAACTGTAGTTGTTATAGTTTATCAAGGAAATTAACCCCAAATCATAAATTACCCTAATTGTAAAACCTATACCATAAATTCCATAAACTGTGAGCTACTAACTCCCCAAAAGGTTTCTTCTCAATTGCATGGTCCATAGAAGATGCTTACTGTCTTTTGCATAAACAAATGTCACCTTAATTACAGCAAAACAAGTTTCTTCACGTTAATAACTTTCCAACCCAACACAAACTCTCACTTCTGAAATCACTGGAACACACATGAGAAAGAAAGGCGGTGGGGGGGGGGCACCTATCAGAAAATAACCGACGCGGCAACCTGTACGTATCGAGATCAACGAAGAAGCACTTAGAAGCCGGTTTCAGAGTCATCACTTAGGGCAGTAATTGCACACGATGGTCTCTGTGTGAAAAGTTTCATATGAACTTAATCACATCCATTTTATTTTTTTAGGTTCACTAAGTGATATGAAAAAGTTTTATCATTCTAAAGAAACTCTAGTTCAAAAACATGTAATGGAATTTGAATGTGACCCTAAAAATACATCTATCTAATTGTTTTGGATTCTTAAAATGCAAAAAGTAGATTTGCACTTCTCAGTAAAATGATCATTTCTAATTTCACCACACACACACACAAATATCCTACACCTTAGAAAAAGTTTTGAGAACTGATACTAGTTTTTTTTTTTTTTGCTAACTATAAAAAAGACTAACAAATTTAAACTTTACAATTAAGAATACAGTTTAGTTTGTCAAGTTAAAGATGCCCCTGAACTTTGACATTTTTTGGATTTTTGTTTTTTAAACAATTAACCTTTGGAAGTATGATGCTCTCTTTTGCTGACTCATTCATATACTTGTTTTAAAAAAAAGGGGTGGGGGGAGTAACAACCAAAATGGAAATAATGAGAACACTGATATATTGTGAATAATGTAACCAAGGTCAATGAACAATATGTATAGAAATTGTTAAAAGAGAACCAAATTTCCTGCGTAAACTTACACTAAAAACACAATATTAAAAAAAAGGGTGGGGGTGGGGGGGGGGGCAAGGGGAATTCAGCCCAAGAATCAAACACAATCAGGATCTGTAGGATTTTAGATTTTGTGCTTTAAAGACATGTCCAAATATAAATCACAAAGGCTACTTAAAGCTACACAATTCTGGCATTGACTTTATCTATACAATAAAACTAATACACCAAACTGTGTATTTTAAATGTGATTATATATAACAGAAATGTTGATGTCTAGTTTCATTGATTCTTGGGAGTTCCAAAGTAACTGGATTTTAGCAAATGGAAACTTGTGACTGACTACTACTGAGAATTCAATTATACGAAAAGAAATAATGGGAATGTGTACCTGTTTGAGAAACCCCTGGGAGTGCAAGTGGTTAACATGGTTAACACGCTCGGCTGCTAGCCTAAAGGTTGGAGGTTGAAGTCTACCCAAAGGCACCTGGGAAGAAAGGTCTGGTGATCTACTTTCCAAAAAATCAGCCACTGAAAACCCTGCAGAGCACGATTCCACTGATAAACCTGGGGCTGCGGTGGCCGGAATTGAACAGATGTCCATTGGTTTGGTTTTACCTATTTTGAGCACTTTCCCCAACTTCAAGTTGTTTTACCTGAAATAAACTATATATGAACTTTATCACGATTTTTTTTCCTTCTAACCTATAAAATCCAAAACCTAATCTCTTTAAAAATATTAACTAAGGCTTTCTTAATTCTTTTATTCCTAATTATCTTCAGCTTTCATATTTTCTGAATAATTTATGAATGCAATATTTCTGGTTTAAGTCTGAAGAAGAATATTACATAAACACTCGTCTTCAAATCTTTGTTTTTAAGAAAAAAATCATACAATTTAAAAGAGGATGCAATTCTTATTTTTCTCTCCAAAATAGTATCAGCCACGTGCTGGATTAGACAGTGGGTTTAAAAAAAAAATAGTCCCCACATCTTTGATTTAGCCTTGTGACTACTATTTCAGGCATGAAAATGTGGCTTTGCATTCAAGAGACCTGACTTTGTGTCCTCTCCAATTTCTTCCATGTCCCCAGTTGAAATGCTTGCTGCTCCTCGGGCAAGAATCCCAGAACATTACATTTTAAGACATCCCTTATGACCACTTTAAATCCACTACTACATTGATCTAAATCTCCACCATTGGCATCTTCAATGGATCATTTAAAAGATATGTCCTGTGAAGATTACAGCCTAGGAAACCCTATCAGTTCTATTTGTCATATGTGGTCACTATGAGTCAGAATTGACAGGATGACACACAACCACATTAAGAAATTAATATAGTTTAACCACATCTAATTTACTTTCTCTGGTAACTAAGTAATACGAAAAAGTGATAATTTTTCTTTGAAACTTACAAGTACAGTCTGCATATACATGATTTTGAGGGCAATTTAATATGTTAACTTCAACATACAACTACATTCTAATATCATTATTTTGAATTTAAAGAGACATATTCTCACAAGACCAAAATAACCCACAGGCCATGAGGTTGGTTTTTACTTTTTCCTTTTTTTTTGATTGAACAAATGTGCACCATGATATTTCCACAAGTAAGGCAAATGCCACGAATGCGAAAGCTGTGATTTGCGTTATACCACATCTAGAACCCAGGGGGTGCGAACAGACAGCAGTGGTAGTCATTCTAATTAAATAATCAGGTAACACCATGACAAGTTGGTTTGCGGCATCAATACTGTCCATTTAAGTTTCTTTTTTCTTGATGATCAGAGGTCCCACGTTGTCTCCAGTCTCTTCATTGTGTTTTGTGTGAGACCCATCACAGAGTGGGAACTAGGGAGAGAAACAGAGAATATGAAATGTCTAATTGCAAAATCAAGATTATGCTTGGGAGAGTGGGAGTGATGCTTAATTCACATATAAACGTGGTAACTCCATAGGAAGATTTTTCTTGGTCACCTTATAGACTTTCTTAAAGTATATATATATTCTATGTAGGAGAAAGAAATCAACTTGTGGATAATATGCAGATCAACAATTGCATTTCCATTGTGTGACATATGATTATGGATATTGAAACTTTTTCCATGTTTAAGTACTACTTGTATTTCTTTTCTAATGACCTGCCTATGTCCACTTCCTATTCATTTGCAGGAGTCTAAGTTCATTCCTTTAAAATAAGTTTGTAAATTATCCCTTTATTGATCATCTTTTTAGCAAATTTTTTGCCAAACTTTTCATTCTGCTTATTTTTTTCATACTCTTAATTTCTCCATTTTCATGACATTTGTCAGTATTTTCCTTTCTTGCCCTTCATTGAAACTTCTTTCTTTTAGAGACGTAATGAATATAAATTTTCACGATTTCACATTTTAAATATAACTGACATTTTGGTGTCCAATAGGAGGTAAAGGAACTAAATTTTTCAGTTTCCCTGAGGGTGCTTCGGATGAGACAAATCCCACAAAATGTTGTGATTTCGTTTCATGCGATTAGAAACCAAAAAACCAACCACCACCAACAAAAAAACACATCATCTAGCCCTCTTTTTAAAAGGTCCTGCTATAAAGAACACTATTTTAACTCAGAATTTCCCAAGCTGACTGGACCATCGAATAACTCTGAGATCCATTACCACAGTGTTCTGTAAGGCACACTTTGCAAATGAAGTTCTAAGATCCTGTTGCTTCAATATTAGAAGCTGCTGCTTCCTAATCTGGCATAGCTTTATTCATAATTTTATCATAATATATTCCACATATAAACCCAACTGAACTGTTGCTGTTGAGTTGATTCTGACTCATAGCGACCTTACAGGACAGAGTAGAACTGCCCCATAGAGTTTCTAAGGAGCCTACTTAGGAAGAATAAAGTAACAAGAGTTTGGCATTATCTGAATCACAATCACCTCACTACTCATAGGAACAAACCAAACCAAACCCATTGCTGCTGAGTCAATTCTGACTCATAGCGAGCCTACAGGACCGGGAAGAACTGCCTCATAGGGATTCCAACGAGCACCTGGCGGATTTGAACCGCTGACCTTTTGGTTAGCAGCCGTGACTCATAGGGAAGGGAGTATAATTTTTTCTAGACAATGATGGTATATAATCCTAAACTTAGATAATCAGAAGTCTCTATCCTGGGTGAAATGCACACAGAATGACCGAGGTAAATTATAGCACTAATAAGTGAACAAGAGAAAAGAATATTTTTGGTAAAGAATATGACAAATATTATTTTGCAATACCACCAAAAAATATGTGGGTGGTTACACAAATATGTATCTTGGGATATATGTGTATGGGGATGAATATGTGGGTAAGTATGTGTGCACAGATAGATGTTATCTATAGGCATATGTACATACAGGTATGTGTGTGCATGCATGTGTATCCATGTACATAATCAACCACATAGGGGACACAGGTACGGATAGTTCTTAGATATAACTACACGCCTTGCAAGACTAGTTTTCTGGGTTTGAAGATTTAGGACCATAGTCTCGTGGGACAACTCCATTAACTGGCATAACATGGTTCGTAAAGTGTATGTTCTACATTTCAATATGGTAGTGTCTGAGGTCTAGCTAGTGAGTGGCTAAGGTATGTCTCTACTCCTCAGGAACAAAAGACAAAGTAGGAAACCAAAGACTCCAAGAAAAAAGTAGTCTACAGGACTAATAGTCTACATGAACCATGGTCTCAATACCCTTCCACTAGGAGAACTAGATGGTACCCGGCTACCACTACCAACCGTTCTGATCAGGGTCACAAGAGATGGATCCTTTTAGAATGGGAGAAAAATGTGGAACAGAACTCAAATTCTTAAAAAGTCCTGACTTACTGGACCAGTTGAGATTACAGGACTCCCCGAGAGTGTTGCCCTGAGATACCCTTTAAACCTTAAACCAAAATCATTCCTTGAGGTAAATAACAGATTGGCTCATAAAATAAAGAATATCAGCTGTGAGTAATGAGTTCCTTTAAAAAATCATTTATATGAGACCAAATGGTCAAAAATTACTCTAACGCAAAGATGAGAATTATAAGGGGACAGAGAAACTAGAGTACTTGATATGGTACAGCCAGAACAGAATGAATGAGGATGACACATTGTGAAAAATGTAACCAATATCACTGAATAATTTATGTAGAAATTGTTAAATCGAAACCTAATTTGGTGTGTAAACTTTCACCTTGAACACAATAAAATATTATTTAAAAAAAGTCTCTATCCTAAAATTAACATATTATTTGGCTGATGCTAAAGAAATCCAATTTTAATTTTACTATCTGTAAAGTATTCTGATTAGCACTACGTTAGTTAAAAATTACAGAAAACCTCAAGGTATCAGCGTATCTTGTATTTCCAGATATAAAGTCTATCCTGTGGTGGAGGCTATGTATATGTAACGTATGTAAAGCTGACCCTGCTTTATGTCTTAGGTCAGTTAAGATGTGGTACACACTATATGGATATTAAAAACAAATCCTTGCAGCAAAAACATGAACCCAAGCTTTCAGTTTTTTCTTGGCTCAGATGAGGAAAGAGGCTATAAAAACCAAACTAAAAAGTATTCCACAGCAAAGAATTGCATTTCTAAGTGACATATGTTTAATAAACAAACACAGGATTTTATAGTGAGAATAAAAGTTTACATTTTAAAGACTCCATTTTTATAAATAGCACAGGCAAAACATTTCAGTGTTGACTATGCCACACAGGTTACAAAATGTGTTTCTAAAAAATGAAATATTTCTAAATAAAAGCCTCAAGTAATTACTGACATGGCATGTTTAACTTTTATTTCTTTTTTGGCATGTTTAACACATATTTCTTTTTTAACCTCAGGCTGAAGGTAATTAGAAGTAATATATTATCTCAAATTATTTTCTTCCATATATAGAATCAAGAAAAGGAGTGAAATCAAGAGAGAAATATAGGAAGAAATCATCACAAAATGTTGAAAACCAAAGCCATACATTTAAAATGAGAATTAAAAAAAAAAATCATGTAGCTCTGAAAACTGAAATTAGCTTGTTTCTTTAAGTTCTTAAAAATAAACAAATAAATAAATATTGAAAAAAATAGTAGTAGATCCTGGATATTTGTTAACAAACTTCTATGCTTTTGAAGCATATAAAACTTTTATACCTTTAAAATGGAAACGAGGTATTAAAAATAATTTTGTCAGAGAGACAGATCTTTTCTAATAGTACTGTTGTGTACCACTTAACCCCAGAAATTATTCACTTAAGTCAGAATCATCTCCCAATCTTCAGTGAAGATTAGGTATTCTTATATTTATTCACTGGTGGTTTCTCATTTTAAGTTAACCCCAACCCACTGTCATTGAGGCAATTCCGACTCATAGCGAATCTATATTTTAAGTTAAAGATTAAAAAAGTTTTTTCAAAGAAGGGGCAAAATGGGTAATTTCAAGATAGAATTAGCCGTTTCTTAAGACTACATCATACATGTTAATGGAATATATGTATTAAAATTAATTTATGCCTTTCAATATAGTATAAGTGAATGAGTGTTAATTACTTGGCATTAAAATTCAAATGGTAAATTACATAATGATATTTAAGTTTTTTAAGAAGTGGCCTGTTTTATTTTGACCCTTCTATGCAATAGAAACTGCGTAGTGAATACAAACTTTCAAATACAATCTAGGAAGTATAGTAGTTTTGTACTAATAGTAACGTGAAGAAAACATAAAAATTTTAATAACCTCCTTTCATTTAAAGTTCTGAAATTTGTCAAATTGTCAAAGAACTGGAATTACAAAAAACACAGTAAGTATTTAATTTGGTTTATGTAGTATCAATACTTAAAACTAAAAAGATCTAACAATTGATGAAAAAAATTTTAGCTCACAGTTGATTCTAAAATCTGTTCTAAGATGCCAGTGTTTCTTAAATTCTGTAGCAAGTTTCTGAATTAAATCGGCTGAATTTCCCGTATATCCAGAAAATACCCTATTACATTTGTTAACCCAATTAGAAAACTACAAATCCCAAATGTCTTTAAAACTAGGGAAGAAATGATGAGAAGAAGAGATTGGAATAAAGGTTCAGGAGGGAAAAAAAAAAAAAAACACTGGAGAGATCCTGGCTCTCCACTTGGAATGTTAGCAGCACTATCAGGGTTTTCATAAAAAACACAAGATTTATTTTTTACGGCCCCACATCTAAAGTTGTGATGTTTCAGTTTTTAGGGTGATTTCAATGTTAAAATAAATTAATTCTCTTCCTTGACCTATCTAGTCTACCTGCAACTTTAAAAAAAAAAAAAAAATTTATCAGCCTCCTCTGAAACTTTGTAATTTTAGTGAGTGATTTGATTCTGTTTCCCAAGGAAGTTGGCTCGCTACCATAAACTGCTATGAGAAGCATGCTTGCTTTGTCTGAGCAGTGTTACAGATTGAACTGTGTCCCCCCAATATGTGTTGTAAATCCTAACCTCTATCCCTGTGGTCATAATCCCATTTGGGAATGGGTTGTCTTTGTTATGTTAATGAGGTAGGATTAGTGTAAGGTGTATTTTGAGTCAATCTCTTTTGAGATATAAAAGAGATTAAAAAAGCAAGTGAGCAAGCAGAGATGAGTGAAGAGAGATGCCACGACACGTAGAGATCTCCAAGGAACCAGGAAGAAGCTGTTAAAGCCATCTACTTGTGGCATTTCTGTTATAGCAGCACTAGATAACTAAGACAAGAAGGAAAACAAAAGTTATGGGATCTTTGAGGCTACCTTAGAGAACAATATGACATTTATACCATTCTTAGGCACTTACTTTAATAAAACATAAGATAGATACAATAAGAAAATGTATAAAGAGAAATTAAGATTTTACACAACTGTCCTCATGTGGATTGGCCAAGGGAAATAATCAACAGTCAGAATATTGTTTCTATGAAGAAATGGACAAAGTCAATCCACCTCCAAGCCAGTTAATAGGGTGGGGACTTTCTATAACTAACACACATACCCCCTCCCCGCAAAAAAGCCAACAGCAACAAAAATAAATCCCGAAGTTATAAATGAAAGAAAACGATTCTACATAGTATGTCCAGTTGCATTTCAATTCAATGGATCCTAAACTGACAAGCCTTTCCTCTATTTCTGGTATGTATCCTGGTCTGCATTCCTCCGCAGTCCCTGCTCAGACTCTCTTCCTGCTTCTTAGGTGACCACCATACAACTCAGCAAATGATGCAACCTATCTGGGATGGTGGATGGGGATGGGAACCTAGCAAGAAAGACTACGTTACAAATTCCTTCCTCTTACGTCAAAGTTCTCTCATCTTGTTTTGAAAATAAGACTACCCCTTCCTTTTTAAGGCTGATTTTTCCTACTTGTGCTCTTAATTTCATTTCCTTCCACTCTCTTTTAAGACACCACTGTCTTGCCCTGTAGTCACCTTAATCCTTTCTTTTCTATTGGTTCCTTTCCTTCTCTCTTCAAGTATGTATAACATTTTTTGTGAAATACTATGAAATAGGCCAGAGTCTTGGAAACAGTTGAAGACATACCAATTCTGGGAGGAGGGGAGGAATGAGGTCTGTTAAAAAGTGTAATTTCTGTACATCACTATGAGATTCTGATTCACCAAGTTTGGGAAACCTCCTCAAAAAATGTCAAATGCACACAACAGGTTACTAGTGATTGTAACTCTTACATGAATTAGAATTAAAGATTATATCACATATAACATTATACTTCAGATTGGTAAAAGTATTTAAATTTTGTTACATAATAAACACAACTGGTACGTTTGAGAGAAAAATTGAATATAAACTCAATGTAGCCATCTAATCAAAGGTATTAATTACACACCCCTATGAACTGGCATGTAAGCATGAGACTTGGCATCTTAGGAATGAAAGGAGTTTCCGAAAGTATCTGACAAATAACAACATCCATTAACCTGAATAATATTCAAAGCGAACTCTGGCATCTGTGTTGTTGTTGTTAGTTGCTGTGAGTCAACTCTCCTCATGGCAACCCCACATGTGCAGCAGAGTAGAGCTGCTCCACAGGGTTTTCGAGGCTGGGACCTTTTGAAAGCAGATCGCCGGGCCTATCCTCCAAGTGAGTTCCAACTGCCAGCCTTTTGGCTAGTAGTTGAGCACTTAACTGTTTGTGCCACTCAGGGACTCCTCAAAGTGAACTCTGAATGGATTCAAGCAGGAAATTTTCTGTGAAAATTCAGAAGGGATAAATCCTAGAGGCAAAGAAGATCACTAAATAAAAAAAAAGAAGATCACTAGCTGGTGTAAAACATAAGCTAAAAAAAAAAAAAAAAAAGGACATTGAGAAAATTGAAAATAAAATGGACTGGGGACTGGCATTCCTTCTCTTAAAGTTGGCCTATGGGAACTGGCAATCCCTAGTCTAACCATCTGGAAACTCTAAGTATAAATTGTACAAAGTAAGAATAGTCCTAGAATGTTTTGCTGAATTATAAAGTCTAATAAACATTTAAACGACTAGCTTGTGTCCATTTGTGATTCTTCCTGTGATGCTATGAGCTCTTACTCCATGAAAATCCTTATTTGCATTATTGGACCCTTTACCTGCAGAAAAATCCAAACAAAGCAAATACCCTTTATTTGGCTTCAGTCAAGCTTTAGAGTTCACTCAAATAGTTACGTTATTTTTTTCCCTTCACTGTCACATTTACTGAAATTTTCACATACATTCAGAGCCCTAAAACTTCCTTACTAGTTATTCACACTTTAACCCTCTTGGACACAGGTTCTATTCTGATATTCTGTTGAAATGACATCATTTATTGTCCACTGAGAGTCAACTGCCTCTTAATTGCTTAATCCAACAGTCTTACTATAATATTTTATTCACCTGGTTGTCTTTGCACAGGTGATGTTCACTACCAAGTCTTCTCTGAACTTTTTTTCTTTTTTCTACTATGAGGCCATGATATTCTTAGTTTTCTTCTAACCCTTCCTGCTCATTCCATCTCCTTTATTGGCACTTGTTCCTCTTTCCAAAATGCAGAAAATGCTCCACGAATTCATCTCTCCTTGATTTTTATCTGTATAGAGGATCTCTGTATTTCTAGGCTTGAGTCATCAGTTTTGCTTATCTCTATCTGCAACCCCGATGTCTCAACTTTCGTCCCACATATCAGATAGTCTGCTGTACATCTGCATTCAACTGTCACCTCAAAGTTACTCTTTGAAACTGAATTCATCACTCTCCTGAAAAATCAGCTCTTTACCTTAAATTCCTGATTTCTGTTAATGGCACCATCCCTCTTCTAATCCTACATGCTTAGACCCGTCAATGAGCTTTAGCTTCTCTCCCATATTCCACATCACATTCAGCTGATTGTTTCCTCAAAATGCTTTGGGGGAGGAGAGGGGTGGGGATGGAATAATATACATACATACTTACATATATATATATACACACACACACACATATGTATGTCCTATAGGGTCGTTATGAGTTGGAATCAGCTCGACAGCATGGGTTTATATATATATACATATATATATGCTGTTACATTTTTTAGAGTAGACACTAAATAAAGTTAAGAACACTGACTTTAACTATTACGACATCAATTTAGAAGTTCATCGAGGTATCACTTTTTGTTTTGGAAGGCAACAACAGACTGAAGTCTAAGCACACCTTTTTAAAAACAAACCACCCTCGTCTTCAGAATATTACTGAGAGATTATTTTCTAGCAATCCCATTAGTACTTATTAACAATCCCATATTCCAAATGCACAGTGCTCTTAAGGCATAGCTGGTTGTAATGGGCTTATTAATTCTTGGTTCCATATGTTCACCAGTTTCAGATATAAGATATAATCTAATCATGGTATCACTAGACTGTCCAGGATCAACTGTATAGAGGAAGGGGCATGGTAGAATATGCTTTCCAGTACCAACTATGTGGCTTCATCCATACTTGCAAGATAATGGCTCTCCACTGTTGCGGGTGGGGCCTCAACATAATGTGCTTTCAGAAACAGAAACATCATTTTTAGTGTCTATTTTTTTGGGCCTTTTAGTGTTATCTGTAGTGAAATCCATTTTATTTGAATGCTAATAGTGGCAGTACATGCAGTATTTTCAACCTATTTCTTGCAAAAAAAAAAAACCCAAACCAAATCTCCTGGCATTGAGTTGATTCTGAGTCATAGCAACTTTAAAGGACAGAGCAGAACTGCTCCATAGAGTTTCCAAGGAGTGCCTGGTAGATTTGAACTGCCGACCTTTTGGTTGGGGGCTGTAGCTCTTAACCACTAGGCCATCAGGGTTTCCATTTCTCACAATACACCAGAAATTATGAAGTCATTTGGTATACGAAGTCTTTAAAGATGAGCTTAGGACAACATTTTACCATTTTTAGATCATTGGCTGTCATCACTATTTAAATGCTGCAGCTACCACAAATAAGGCTTCCAAAGGGAACCTGATGAAATGCAGTTCTTGCAAAATAAAGTAAGATTTTTTTTCCCATTCTATATCCTTAGATATTTAACTATAGGAGCTACCACTCAAAGAGAGGTTTAAGATACAGGGTCGATACATTTGTCACATAAGAAATTTTCAAGGGTAATTTTTTAAAAAAGTTTCCCTTGATATTTCCAAGACTTATCCTAGAACCCAGGACCCTGAAAGCTCAAAAAGAGAATTTACTCGTTTTGTTTCTCTATGTACATGGGCTGTAGATTCCCTTTCCTGGGACAATAGAAGGTACAATCCATTTGGGGAGGAAATACTAAGAGTAAGCAAAGGGACTTTTCTCTGGTCTTCAATCAAGAATATGGTTAAATTCACCTAAACTCAATGACAGTATGATGTAATTTCACTGTGCAGGGATCATACCTTTTGGTAAATATATTCTTGAAGAGATCATAGAAAACAGAAAAGGTTAAGTCTCACTAAAAAAAAAAAAAAGGAAGGCTATCTGATAAAATTTTGACAGAATAGTTTAAAAAGAGGTCTTACAGTGAAAACGACACTGATGTGAAGGGCTGGTTTTCCTCACCTTTTTGGATCTCCAGCAACGGCAGTACACAGCTTTATCTCCCAAATCCTCCATGTCGAAAGCGTGTACCACCTTGGGGTTGTCCTTCTGGATGTGAAGGTTTACCATAGATTTGTGGCGATGATCTTTAACATAAAATCTCTTGTAAGCCAGATAACCCATAGCAGCTGTCCCAGCAGCAATGGTAACTGCTGCGATCCATTCAACTATAGCAGGGAAGAGAAACGGGGATAATTATCAACACCAAAATATACACTAATAATCTAACACGAATTTTTGGGAATTTCAGTTTTGGCGTATTACGTGTCCCAACAGTCAAAGGTTTTCCAATAGTCAAAGGTTAACAAAGTGAACAGAACACACTGGTGTAAAAGTCCTTTGCTAACACTTTACCCAGCCCTTACTGAGGCAACCGTGTATTTTGTGAGTGATGACAGCTACATAAGATAGAAGAGGGAAACTCAAAAATTTTTCTACAGATGAAGAGGAAAAACAAGGTTTCATAATCTTTAAAAAGTGTTCATAAACAGATTTAAAATAATATGTGACCCTGCGAATACTCATCGCTTTAAAACAGACAAACAAACCTGAAACAAACATTCAGATTAAAACAGGAAAAAAAAAAATCAGGGGGCAGTTAACAAAACGACTCATCAGAGTTCATTTTAATAGCAAGGTCTAAGTCTCTAAGTGATTTTAAAATGATTTAATTTACCAAAACTCAATTGCAGTACCACATAAAGCATAACCACAAACAGAATTAGTAATGGAACAAAAACTAAAAAGAATAAAACAAAATCCTTAATTTCTACATTCAAAGAAATATATCTAGTAGGATTCTTGGTTTCAAAGTCATTCAAAACTTTTTTTTTTTTTAATTTCAAAGTGCTTTCTCATTATTAAAACAAAAATCAGAATGCACTAATTTCATATTTTGTAGAAAACATGACTAATATAATTCCAGTCAAAATTCTCCTTTAGTAAGTTCTAAATTTCATTATCCACCAGTGGGTAATTATCTGAATTCCCTGTGTCATTTTAAATAAATGACATTATTCTGTTTAACTACTTGCTTGAGTAACAGACCATCTAGTTAGTCTTTTCCCGCAGCTTTTTAAGGAGTCTTTAGAAACCCAAACACTGAACAACTACCCCAGTTCCAAGGAATGATGGAGAGAAGAAAGCTCGGCATAGTCTGGTTAGCCTCAGCCTCAGAGGAGAGTTGTCTATTCCCAGCATGGAGTGGGCTGCAGGAAGAAGTTGAACAGGGGTCAGGATAAACACACTGGACTGCTTCCCAGTACTTCCTGAGTCAGATCTTCATAGTGTTTGAAATAAGTTCCCAGACTATCAAATAAAGCCCTAGAGAGTTAAGTACAAAAACACATTCCAGGCCAAATATAAACATATACATAATGAATAACTAACTGTATGGATTATTTGCACTATTGTCAAATTTCTCATTTCACTGATTTGATCAATCAAAATACCTAATAGTGCCTGACATAAAATTGGAGCTCAATCTCATAAAACTCTAATGGAAAGGGACACCCAATCTCATACTTAGTTCCTTTTATCCTGGTCTTCTGGCTTATTCAATAATTTAGTTTTTATCAAATACTTCTAATTAGCATGTTCCTTGAATTCTGTTTTCAACTGCAGCAGTATTTTTCTCTCCAAAGAAATTCAGTTTGTTTTCCTTCCTACATTTCCATTCCTCCTTGTTATAACACCTTAAAATAAACATTAACGTAATGTCCTTCCCAGATGCTGCATGACTGAGAAACCAAGTTAATAAAGTTATTTGACAACTTCAAACCTTTGGCCTCATTGAAGAGTGTTTTTAACTACATATTTTGTGTAGATTTCTCTTCAATTTTTAGCGCTGCTTCATGGTATTACACATGGTGATTCCAAGTAGGGCTGCAAATTTGCGCTGACTTCCAGATGGATTCATAACCTCCGTTTCTGATACATTATTTACCACGGAACTCCCTTGAGAAAATATTCCCTATAACAGGAGTTATAGCAATCCACTTCTTAGCTAATGGAAAGCTACTCTGAATAACTAATGTATCTATCATGAAATGGGCTAAAACACTGCTTTGCATAGTGTATGTTCAATATTTGCTGAATGTTTTTATCTTTAGCAAAAACTTAAAAGAGGAAGAAAATACCCAAGAAACTAAAACGATACAATTTTCTAAGTCTTTTAAACTTAATTACACCCTACTTTTTAAGTGAACTATGACGTACTCGTTAGCATATTTGTTTTGATGGTGCCTAACCAGTTGCCTTGAAGTCAACTTGGATTCATGGCCACCCTAAGTGTGTCAGAGTAAAACTGTGCCTCATAGAGTTTTCAGTGGCTGGTTTTCCAGTAGATCTCCAGGCCCTTCTTCAGAGGTGCCTCTGGGTAGACTCAAACCTCCAATCTTCCAGTCAGCAGCCAAATGCATTAACAGTTTGCACATCCAGGGACTCCCTGATGGTGCCTACATACGGCAAAAAGTCTGGAGACTCAAAGAACGACTACATTTTGGTTGTATTGTCTCCTTTGGAATTTCTATCTGAAACTTAGGACAGACCAAAAGAATCTTCTTTTAGCCATTAAAACATTCTTCTTTTATTCTCTTTTCTCATATTACTCACTGAATACATATGGTGGCTCTTTTTTTTTTAACCTTTACCTCCCTCTGATTTTTTAATAGTGAAAATGACAGAGTAACTGATACGGAAAATAGCCAGCTGCTAAGGCATCATCTAAAAAATGGGAGACAACTCTAGTTATTATTCAGTTGTGTCTGCCTCATGGGGAATCAAAACATGCACTGTGACCCTACCCCACTGCAAGGTTCACTTATAATCCTATACAAAATCATAGTACCATATGTGTGCTAGCGAAATAGCCTTGTTATTTGCTTGAATTGAGTGTTCTAGAATCACAGAGCTAGATAAATTCTTGGGATTTTTTTTTTTCTTCCTAAACTCTAATTCTCAAATCTCATTAGGGACAAATGTAAGAGTTCCCAGAAGCAAGATAAATGTCGCTATTTTATCATTTCATTACTACAGCCTGAATCAGTTTTTTCTGGCAAAAAGCTGTGGATGCCATTGGCAATTGCAGGGAAAAGAAGGAAAAGGAAACAATATGGCAACAGACAAAAATGATGATGGACTCAAAAGTCAACAAGTAGGGTAGAGAAAGAATTGAAAACCAGAAACAGTAAATAAAAATAATAAAACCTAAGCAACATTTAGTCCAACTGAATAGGGTGTATGCCTATTAAAAATGGACAAACAGTCTTATAGGTAACAGGGACTTTACCAAGTCCCATTTTTGTCAAGATATTTCACCTGGCACCTTTCAGACACTGTTTCAGAACTGAGCATTATTTCTGTCTCTTCTGCCCCACAGAGTTTCCAAGGAGTGCCTGGTGGATTCAAACTGCCAACTTTTTAATTAGGAGCCATAGCTCTTAACCACTATGCCACCAGGGTTTTCAGTATATCCTCACTTTCCTTTTCTATACACATCTCTCAGGTACAATTAATCCCATAAGCAGATCAAAACCCCATCCCACCCAACCTTGTTTAATTCACAATGCTTTCCATCTACGCAAGTACCATTAATGGTAAGCCAATATAAAGAACAAAAATACAGGAAAAGACAGTATTTCTAAATAATTCCCCCATCTTACTTTCCCCTTGACCTACTAGTATGTGATTTTTGGCTTTCTCTTTTAAAATTACTCAGAGATCGAGAAAACATACCTCCTCCCAAACCCCACACCTTTTTTTTATAACCCATTCCTTGGCTTTTCTTTACTGTGGGGATTATTTTGCTTTTACTCATTCATACAGAAATCTCACCCTGTTTCTTTTCCTTTAGCCCCTTGTCAGCCAAAAGCTGCCCTCTCCTGCCCACTGTCAACTGTCACAGAATCAGAATGTTCCTTTCAAGGGAGGGGGAGGGGAGCTGTGTTTAAACCCTTCCCTCCCTTAGGTTTCTCACAGATTGGTAGGCTGTACCAGGTATGTTTTTTTCTAAGACTCGTGGTGCTCATTTTTAGTTGAGTAAAAAATAATGGTTACTAATTTAAATTTATTTGCGATTCCAGCTGTCCATCTTATGATCACATTATCCTTACACCAAATGACTTATAATACCTTTGGCCTCATCTTAAATCTTAACCCACTGTATCAAAGTGTGGAATTTAAATGCCTCCTCTGAGAATTTTAAAAACTTTTTTATTATGGAACAGACAAATACAAATGTAGAGGGACTAGTATAATGAACCCCATTTACCCATCACTCAGCTCCAGCAAGTTATCAACTCGTAGCCAATCTTGTTTCATCTACAACCCTAAATTCCTCCCATTGTTTGCTTTTTATAACGTAGAGAAGCTATCTCCTCTATTCTTAATATGAATTATACATCTCTTAAGAAAAAAAAATCCTTTAAATAGTTACTTTAAATGACTAAATGAATTTATAGAACCTAAACAATATTTTCATATGTTAAAATGAGGTAAAATAAATTGGAAAATTATCAACTGGCTTCAATAAAAGACCCAAGGATATAAAAGTTAGGGAATAAGAACTTATGAAATGTAGTTTAGGTTTTATGGCTTGTAGTGTTCAGGGTTTGGGATGAATAAATCAACACAGTGAAGTGATAAACCCCTATTTTGTAACTTGAGGGTAAAAACCCAAAAACCCAAACCTGTTGCCATTGAGTCGATTCCAACTCATAGCAACCCTATAGGACAGAGTAGAAGTGCCCCATAGTTTCCAAGGAGAACCTGGTGGATTCCAACTGCCCACCTTTTAGTTAGCAGCTGTAGCACTTAACCGCCACACCACCAGGGTTTCCATTTGAGGGTAGAGTAAAAATAAGAAGTGATTTGAAGGAAAAGTAGGTTAAGGGATGCTTTTAAAAATATTTGGTTTATTTTTTAAAGATGAAGGTGAATATGAAAGACTTTAGGCTGAAGAGAAGAAACTTATTGTGAGCTGGGGCTTATGATTTAAGAGTAATGGATATCACTGGTGAGGAAAGGGCTTAAGGAAACAGAAGACAATAGTATCTGAAGGACGAGGGTAGCGAATGGTTTCAGAGTTGATCCCTTCCTGGCAAACAGAAGGGAAGGAATTAAAGATGAAAGAAAATTCAATGAATTTTGAAGGTATCAAGGAGCATCTACTGAGCGTGAAGAGTCATGGAAACTGGGAACTCCATAGCAGTCAAGGCTAATGGAAGCCAGGAACCAAAATAAACTAATAATATCATCCACCAAACTGTTATTAAGAACCATCTTACTCACCACAATCTTTGACTGTATTTCAATTTCCAATCACTCATCTTCATTGCCTAGATTACTGCCATTATTTTTTTTTATGACCCACGCATTATTTTTCTTCTGAATACAAACAAGAGTTCTGCACACACGCACACAAATACTACTTTTTTATTTGGCACATACTTACGTAGTGCTTAGCATTGTTAGGGATCATTATAAGGCCTTTATAATTATCAATTCATTTAACTGAGAAGAAACATGATCAGCCGCCTCTATTTTTCTCCCCTCAAACTAGAAGAACTAGGCAGATTTTCAACCTGTGGGGATTAATTGGTTTGAAAATTAAGACCAGAACCAAATTTTATGAAATTTAAAATTTAAATTACAAGGTAGATCCCCAAGACATTCTCTGCCCTGCCACCATATTTGAGGAGGAAGGTGTAGTAGAAGAGATCTACAAGGCCTTTGGGTCTTTGCGTAAAGTCCTGAAAAACAACCTTTATGTTTTTAGATGAAATGAAAAGTAGCTACTCATAGCAAAGTTGAGTACTTCATTTCTAATAACCCACTTCACCAAGCAATTTCCTGCCCCTAAGAAAATGGCAAACTACTGGGAAAGTCACCTTTGAATGTTCGCATGGCTAAAAAACCAGAAAACAAAAGACACTTGTTTTGATCTCAGGGAAGATTGTTGTTGTGTGCCTTTGAGTCGATTCTGACTCGTAGTGACCCTATAGGATAGAGTAGAGGGGCCCCATAGGGTTTCAAAGGAGCAGCTGGTGGATTCGAACTGTTGACTTTTTAGTTAGCAGCCTGGGAGTGATTAGAAGTCTTGGTTCATCTATTTCACATTTTAATAGTATACTACACAAAGATTAGTATCCATTTACACAAAATGTCCCCACATTTTAAACAAAAAAGTCTTGGCCCGTTTTGTTCCATCTCACACTTGTACAAACAGCCTTCCTATAAAGTTAAATATATCAGTGGCACAAATTACATTAATATTTTACACAGTAGTCTCATTCTTGAGAAAAGTTTTCTTTTTTAAAGAAAACCAGAAAGAAACAAAAATCACTCCCTATTTTAAATGCACTGAAGGTGCCTCAAGATTAAGTATCCTTTGAAAAAATGTTTGCAAATAAATTACCTTCTATGTTCCTCATTAGTAATTAAAAATGTCATAATGACCCTCACTCCTCTGCCAGGTAAATTCTGGCCACAGAAGTGAATTTTCCAATTTATAGAATCTATTTTTTACCACTGTATTATGAAATTAAGACTCCAGTTGGTAGGGACTTTTTACATTACCTGGCACCCAAAATGCTCAATATTTACTGAATGAATCAATGGGCTACTACTACTTAGCTTCTGGACGTCTTTTTACCTTTACTCAACTACTGTTACAGGTAACCAAACCTGGGGGTGTGGTGTTTTATACCTGGGCAGAGAGATCACACATATGTAACTTGAGCACCGTATTACTATACCACCGACAGTAATCATAACGTGGAACTTCACGCTGAATGGCTTCTATAAAGTACGTTAATTTTAACTGGGCCTTCTGCTAAGAGTGTTTAAACGCTAGGTACTACCAGAATGGAAGCAAGGGTGGGAAAGCTGAAAGCTCAACGAGCTCGGTTCTCAATCCTCTCTCCTGGATTACCGTCACCAAACGCCAGATGCCAGGGGCATATTAAAAAACTGGAAACCTTGGATTGAGTTTCTTCCCTTAAAATAAAAGGTACAAAGCTAAAAAGAGATTAGTCATGCATCATTTCAGGATTGCAGAAAAATCAGCGTTCTGATTCCACGTTGATTTAAACGTAAGAAGGGGGTACATGTTTCTTCCCCCACCTCTGCTTCTCTCCCGGCCTTGTATTTTAAGAACACAGGCATCTCTGGGGAAGACAAGATATGCTAGCAGCAGCATTATCAAATATTAAGGTTTGGCTCGTTAGAGTAGACCTGGTCCAAATCTGCGCAGATGCCTTGCATGGCTCCTTTCCGCTTTTGCCCGGTGACGCCGCCAATCCATATCCTTAGACCTCGCCCCCTTTCCCGGTCCGCTCAGAAGCCGCAGCGGAGCCAAGCGCTTGCCCTTCTGCATCTCAAGGTTACAGGACCGGCGAGCGCTCACGGCACTGCTGAGTATGCCGCAGGTGCGCAGGCTGCCAGGCTCACCCGCTCCCGGGCCCCACTTCACCTCGTACGCTGGAATTGGAAGTCAGACTCATGGCGCCGCCGCTTGCAAGGCGTGTGCACAGGATACTGAGCTCGAACAGGGCTCGCGCAGACAGCGGGAATAAACGTTCGAGGAGCGTCCTAAGGGTACAGACACAAGGCTCCTACCGCGCAGGCGCCACGGCGGGCCGTAAGCACGTGTGTTATCGCCCCCTGGCTGATGTTGGGCATGCGCAGAGCCTCTGTCCCAGCCCTTAAGGAAGTCTGGAGTCCGGATTTTGACAGCCGCAGCAGGGGAAAAAGGCCTAGGAGGTAGTAACTGAGTTTGCGCAGCCCTGAGGGGCGTGGCTTGGGGGGACAGAGGGGCAAGGCCCTGGGAACCGAGAGTCCAGGGCAGATTTTACGTCTTTTCCAGGTGTGTGCGTTTCTAGGGGCCTAGACAGGTGCTACTAGAAGAACATTTGCCGTAATCAGATACCTAAGATTTTACCCAACATTTTCTTGCTCAGACTGATACCTGCAAAGCCAGGCCTAGTTTTCATCTAAGGTGCCAGTGACAGGCACACAGGAGTCAGCGACAGAGTACCCTTCCAGAACCTCCCCTACCTCCTGGCGTGCATCCCTTTCCTATGACTTGGTTAGTCATCTACTCAGGACCTTGACACCTGCACTATCTAAGGGGTCGGGTGGAAGAGAGGCGAACGCTTATTTCTTCAAAAAAATGTGCTCACTTAAAAAGAATTAGGATTATTCTGCATCTTTACATTCTCAAATTAGTGTCGGTTCCAAATAGGGCGACAATCTGGGGAGGAGGGCTAAGGTTAAGTTACTTGAAGGGTGTTCTGAAGACGTGTCTTCTAACAAACTGCCTGCTTTTACTTCTATTGTGTTTTTGTGCGGGGTGGGAGTTGGAGGGGGTTGACTGAAATTAAGGGCTGGCGTCCCAAGCCACTTTTGGCACTGCTACTGCCCCTCCATAACCTCCTAATACGTGATTGCTTCTCACAGCTGGAAGCCCCTGGCGTCTTTGAGTCGAAAGCACTGAAATGCGCCGTGAATGAAGGCTCAGCGGCAACGGTGGCATCCTAACGCCAGCCTCGGGGTGGGGGGAGTGGGAGGAGATGAGAAGAGCCTCGAGTTGGCGCGACCCATCCAGGTCTCGGTCAGCCTGCCGGGGGCCCGCTGCGTGCCCGCCCCGCTGCGGGGGTCCGTCGGGCGCCCTCTGGGCATGCTCAGTAGCGGCGGCGGCCGCCGGTCGCGCAGTCGGAAGCTGGCGGCGGCAGCGGCGGAGCAGGCGGCGCTGACGCGCGCGCCGCAGTTGAGGGGACTGGAGGACGGCGGGAGGGGGCGGGGGCGCGGGAGGTGGGGCTGCTGTCGCCGTCAGGGCCCCAGGGAGCGCGGGGCGCCGCCGCTGCTCCTCCGCTCAGTTCCGTCTCCAGGGCAGCGCCGGGGCCGGAGGCCAGGGCGGCAGGGGAGCGGGAGCCGGGACCCGCGCTCCACCGAGAGTTGGGCAGGGGAACGCCCGCGCCTCAGCGGCGTCATGGGCGCCTTCCCCGGGCCTCAGTGGGTACCAGCGGCGGGAACCCCTGGGCCTCCTCGCGGCTGAGCCTGAGCGAGCGACCCTCGGGCTCCCCGGCGCACCCTTCCTTCTTCCTTTTTTCCTGCTTTCGCCGCCGCCGGCGTCACCGCTTCAGCTCTCCGTTATGGCAACGGAGCCGCCATCCCCCCTCCGGCTCGAGGCCCCCGGCCCCCCTGAAATGCGGACCCCGCCGGCAAATGAGGCCGCCCCCGAGGGCACCCCGCAGCCGGCGGGCGGCATTCTCCGCTTCCTCAACGGCTGCGTGCCCCTGTCGCATCAGGTGGCCGGGCACATGTACGGGAAGGACAAAGTGGGTAAGTGGGGGTGGCGCGCGGCTCGCCCCTACCCTTCCGCCTCTGCGAGCCCCCTGCCTGGTCGAGGGAGCCTGGTACTCGCGGGCCGGGCTGGGCGTCCCTCCCGGACCGCACGACCCCCACCCCTTGTCTTTTCCGCTCTTACCCGGAGCCACCGACTCGAGCTGAAGAGGGGGATCGTAAAGTGGGGCGATTTCTAAGGTGCGGGGCGTCAGCTTGTCGCGGTGGTGGCGGGGAGAGGAGCGCCTACCCTCCCCAGGGAGGGTAGGTGTTGATTGGAGACGGCGTTCTTAGTGAAAATAAGGAACTTCGTTTCTACTGGACGGGGAAGTAAATTCTCCCCTAAGCACAAAAAAAGCACAAGGTCTGTTTATTATAGGCGAGTAGCTATTGCAAAAGAAAAGGAATGAAATACAGATGATGCTACTCTAGTGCTTCTCTTCTGGGTGCAGCTGCATAGCTGGAGGGAGAGGAAAAACAGACTTTGTTTTTTTGGAAAGCTTGTCTTGGCCTATCCTGGATATCGCTCCCTGCTCCTTCAGGTTTTTGTAGTGCCTGCATGATTTCTCCGGTAGGCGTGGTTCCAGTACTACAGAAACTCGGATTCGTGGTAGAAAGTACACCCTGCTGTAATAGAATGGTATGCGCATTAGACATTCAGTTGTTTTTCTTGTTTATCTTTTAAGACCAGATCATGGCCTGTGTGATTTCACAACTTCTAAAGCACAATACAGGCCTAACTCGTTTATGCTCTTGGTGATGTAGAAGTTCAGTTTAGGAACTGTAATTCATCTAGGTTACAGTTTCCCTAGGCCGCGTTTACATGGGGGAATATGATGGATGAGTACTGCGGGCCATAGATTTGGAAGGGCCTCTAGAGGCAGTTTGGCTTATGCTGATAAGATGATTCGGATTTAGGTTGGTAAGATAATACTGACTTTTAGTTGAGGTGACTGAGGCAAGCCTGGTTAAGTGACAAGACCAAGGTCACACAGCTACTCTGTGGTAGACTCCTGAAACAAGGCTTTTTATTTTATTTTTTTGTTGTACTTCAAGTGAAAGTTTACAGAACAAAGTAGTTTCTTGTTAAGCAGTTAGTATGCATGTTGTTTTATGACATTTGGTTAACAACCCCAGGACATGTCAACACTCTCGCTTCTCAACCTTGAGTTCCCTATTACCATCTTTCCGGTTCCCTCCTGCCTTCTAGTCCTTGCCCCAGGAATGGTGTGCCCCTTTAGTCTTGTTTTATGGGCCTGTCTAATCTTTGGCTGAGGGTGAACCTCAGGAGTGACTTCATTACTGAGCTAAAAGGGTATCCAGGGGCCATACTCTAGGGGTTTGTCCAGTCTCCGAAAGACCAGTAAGTCTGGTCTTTTTTTGTGAATTAGAATTTTGTTCTACAGTTTCCTCTAGCTCTGTTTGGGACCCTCAATTGTGATTCCTGGCAGAGCAGTCAGTGGTGGTAACCTGGCACCATCTAGTTGTGCTGGACTCTGTCTGGTGGAGGCTGTCATAGATGTGGTCTGTCAGTCTTCAGGACTATGAAACAAGGCTTTTTGAAAATGCATAAGTACTAGTGTGAGTATATGTGTGAACTACAGTGACCCATACTGATTAAACCTTCAATTTTGACTTTTTTTTTTTAGTGTGCTGCTGTAATCAGATAAGCTAACAAATCACTGAGGACAGCTGTGGGATAAATACTGCAAAATATAATAAACTAGTTAATTGGCATATGGCATACTACTTTCTTAAGTTGTTTTACCTAGGCTAAGGTTTTATTTTTTTCCTCTGAACCTGAAATGCCAATTGATTTTTCGGGATGTTAGAAATATGTTGAGTGCCAAGGGGAAACTAGTCTTAGTGAAAATAAAATTTCTGCTGCAAATGAATGCTCATATATGCACAGGAAGAGTAAGAGTTTCATGCAAGATATTCAGTGGAGACTTCTATATAAAATTAGCTGTCTTTTCCAATGAGGGTCATTTAGTATATGTGATGTTTGTTTTCAAACCACAGTTTATAGTTACATAAAAACCAGTTGCTGTGAAGTTGATTCCAACTCATGGGGACACCATGTGTGTCAGAGTAGAACTGTGCTCCATGGGGTTTTCAGTGGCTGATTTTTTGGGAGTAGATTGCCAGGCTTTTCTTCCAAGGCACTTCTGAGTAGACTCAAACCTCCAACCTTTGGCTTAGCAGCCTAGTGCACGTTAACCATTCACACTACCCATCGACCTTAGGGCTGAACATCGCTTGTCTTAAAAAAAAAGAAAAAGAAACTGGTTACATACACCATGTGAAAACTGGTTATACACGATGTATAATCGTTGTTGCATATTGTGGGACATTGAAATGTGTACTGGACTGAGTAAGGAACTCAGGTTTAAATAACCAGTTCTACCACTGTTTAGCCTTGTGAACTTGGACAAGACATTTGACCTCTTAGGGTCACTTCACCTATACAGGAGAACAAATGAATGGATTAATTCCCAGGGTACCTTTCAATTCTAAAATGTTTAAACATTGCTGCTTCAAAACTCCCTTTAGAAAAGATAGTATGCACAGAATTTTGAACTGGGAAAAGGTAGGGGGTGGGGGAAGGGAATAGGAGGCCAGCCCTAAAATATTTCATGAATGATAGCTTAATCTCACACTTATTCTGTAAGCATTCAGGTACAAAGGTGGAAGGAGAACCAGGTAAGTTGAAAGTAGTTTCGACATTGTGTTTGTTGCATATTCTTTTTCGTTTGGAACTGCCAGCTATAAAGGAATAGCATAAATAGATGGTTTTTGGAGGAGGTTGGAGCATTACTGAAAAATCTGAGGCTGACATACAAGTGAAGTAGCTGCTTCTATTATTTTATGAAGAAAGTTTGTGGCTAAATATGAAAATTTCAGTTAGTAATGGAAATGTTCTCTGGCAATTATAATGAGTTTTGGTATCTGTAATTTTTATAGTTTTTGTTTTGGTTTAATGAAAATAAGATTCCTATTTAGGGACTTGAGCCTTTGACCTTAAGTCATCTGTTTTTTGTTTTTCTGTTTTGTTATGTTGACTTGCCCTACATTGTGTGTTGCCTTTCCCTTCACCAGAGTTGACACTTGTGTACTATGTAGTTAGTGGCTTGTTTTCTTTTATTCCTCAAATTTCTCAGAAATTAATGAAACATAGGAGATTTCTATTGTGCCAATTTTATAGTTTCTAGCCACTAAAGTCAAAGTTTTAAGTAATTTGCTTTCATGCTGCTCTCAGATACTGACTTTATCTTGTATGTATATGTATATGTATAAGGAGTCCTTATTTAAATTTAGGGTTCTTAAAAAAATAATTTAACATGGTCCTGATGATCAGGGTCATTCAAAATGTAAAATTTTCCTATTTTGTGATAATATTTAACTACCCTCCAAGGACTGTAATATGTTTAAAATAATAAAAACTTAGCAACTTTATCCAGTGTGTTAGCACTTGGTGTTTAATTAAAAGTATAAACATTCACCTATTATATTTCGAAGTCGCTATTTACGTTTATTAGGAATTGCTGTATCTGATTTTATATTGACCTGGTCTTTAAGACTTGAGAGAAGGACAGGGGCACATGGAATTAAATGTGGGACAGATGGGCCTTGCAACAGATGTTTACTGAATGTTTACTGTTTTCTAGGTGCTGTACAAGGCTTTCTGGAAACAATTGTGAGCCAAATCCAAAATAGAGTAGCTGCCCTCATGGACTTTTGGCCTAATGGGACAGAAAAACAGTCAAAGATTACATTAATAAATAAAATTATGACTATGCTACAAAGTGATAAAAGAAAGTAAATTATACTGTCAGAGTGGGAATGGGGGGGTGGGTATTTGGGAAATGGCTGAATGGGGAAATGAGAGAAGACTTCCTCCAGGAAAAAACAGTTAATCTGAAATCTGAAGTAAGTCTAGGATTTACCAACTATAACTACAACAGCAAAGGAGGTTGGAAGACATTAAAGGCAGTTGTTAGTGCCTTCAAGTCAGCTTCAACGTATGGCGACTATCGCAAGGAAACCTTGCCTGACCTTATTCTATCTTCATGATTGTTGATTCGTTTTAAGTCCATTGTTTTGGCAGTTGTGTCCGTCCATCCCGTTGGGAATTTCCGTATGTATTTAGGAGGAGGAAGACATTTTAAAAGAGAACCTGGCAGTGAGATGAAGCTGGAGAGGTAGATGGGGCCAAATTGTTTAGGTCTAAGGATCTTTGGTCCTTATACTAAGAACAGTGAACTGTAAAGAACTTTGTATTTCATTAGAGAACACTCCATCTGATACATGTAAAATGAATTGAACTCAAGAGGGATTGGAGGAAGGGAAGCACAGTTCTGCAAGGAGACTAGACAATAGTTCACTAATCCTGGTCAGAGGTGACTGGCTTGGACCAAGCTGGTAGAGTAGAAGTGCAAGAAGTTGACGGAGATTTGGAAGGTGAAGTTTAAATAATACTTTGTTCTGTTTTCGGTGGAAGTTTACACGCAAATTATGTTCCCAAATTCTGGTGATGATTGTCACTTAGGAGTGTAATCACTGCTTATCAAAAGTATATAGTAGTGATTATGTTCAGATAGTTACTACAAATGAACCCTGAATGTGACTTAAAGTTACATGGAAAACAGTGGCTGAAAGAATTGTTTGCCTCCGAAATGGCCTAATTAAAGGAGTAGTTTAGACTCTGGAGGAAGTATACTTTAATTTTATTTATTTTTGCATTAAATTTCAAATAAACTTTTTTTTTTCTATTTTGTAAGATTTGTTTGAATAGAGACTGTCTTCATATCAGCAGAGCAAATGGGTCGAATATATTGTACTAGGCACCTAGTATTTGTTGAATTTAATTCTCAGCTATTTACACAATCCTGCATATCTTGCTAGCAAAAGGATACCCGAATGATGATAATCTTCCTTATTCATAAAATGGATAACAAGATGGTCAGTAATTCAAAGTTCAACAATTTATAGGTCTCTCCACTGTCGTAAATCACTTACGGTTTTAAAGTACAGCATTAGATCCTACTTTCGGTTTGGTCTGGCAGCTGAAATAATTCTTATAATAAACTTTGTTAAAGACAGTCATTGGATATCTTTTTTTTAATTAAAAAAATTTTTGTTACTATTGTTAAGTAACCAGGATTTTTCAGTTTAGAATTGCTGTCTTACCAACTTCTTAAAAGGAGTTTGTTAGCCTTGTTAAGTTTAAAAATTAAAAACATGAAACAGGATAGAACAAAGGTGCTTGAACTGAACAATAGATCTTGTTATAGTTAAGTCACAAGAATGTGTTAGTAGTTTTTTTTTCCTAAATTTTATTTATTGTGTCGTTGAGGATATACACAGGAAAACATACTCCGAATTCGACAGTTTCTACACGTACAATTAATAACATTGAGTACATGTTAGTAGGTTTAATGTCAGAGTTTTAGTTTATGTTCTTCACTGAAATCTTATTTTATTAACTAAAACCATTGCCATCGAGTTGATTCTGACTCATAGAACATCTGCCTCATAGAGTTTCCATGGAGTGCCTGGTAGATTTGAACTGCTTAGTTTTAAGAATAAAAAGTTTATTTTTGTTTTTACTTGTAAAAGTAGTATATGAACTTGTAGGAAAAATATTCAGAGTATAGTGGTGCCTTTCCCCCTACCCTCACTCTCCCAGGGACAATTACTGTTAATGGGTTTATATGAATTCTTTTGGGTCTTTGTTTCTAGGCACATAAATAAATACAACTTTCTTTTATCCAACAGATGTATGTATCAGCAACTTTTTCTTTTCAAGCTGTACGTTATCTGGTCTGTTCATATTTGTGTTTATGAGGAATTTTATTCTTTTAAAAATATTATAGATGTATCATAATTTATTTAACTATTCCTTAAAAAAAAAAATTTTTTTTTTTTTTTTTTTAGTGGAGCCCTGGCGCCCTGATGGCACTGTGGTTAAACCTTTGGCTGCTAACCAAAAGATTGGCAGTTCAAATCTACCAGCTGCTCCTTGGAAACTATGGGGCAGTTCTACTCTGTCCTATAGGGTTGCTGTGAGTCAAAATTGACTTGGCAACAGTGGGTTTGGTTTGGTTTTATTTTAGTGGAGCTGTGGTGGCACAGTGGTTAAGAGCTCAGCTGCTAACCAAAAGGTCTGCGGTTGGAATCCACCAGCTGCTTCTTGGAAACCCATTATGCCAGTTCTACTATATCCAGAGTTTTAGATTTTCATCATTTTTTTTTTGTTACTATAAATAACGTATTGAACATTCTTATACATTATATCATACCTTGTACATTGTGCAATTATTTCTATAGAAAAGTTTTATAACTGTAATTGATACCAATTTAAAATTCCCAAAGCTTGCCAAAGTTAGAATAAAATCTTTTTTTCTATTTTAATATTTAACTTGTAGTATTAATTTCTTTAAAAAACTTTAAAGGTTTAAACACATAGTTGATATATCTGTATCTTGATCCAATTTATGATATAGAAATGAGGTAGTCTATAGGGAAAACAAAGATTTAAACTGATATTGTTGTGAGGGATAAGGAAGACTCAGAATTGCTTGCTTTGGCTTTTTGGTCTATCCTTTTAGATATCCTCTGAAACTAATTGACTTAAAGTAATTTCAAATTTACAGGAAAGCTGCAAGAATAATACAGGGAACTTAACGTTTTGTCAAATGTATTGAAAGAAGGTCCCTGGAGCAGAGGCCGCAAGTGTTTACGACTTAGGGTTCTCTGTCACTAACCTACGCTTAGTCATTTGTCAAAAACTTAGGCTGAGTTATTCTTATTCCCTGGTAAAGTGCCCCATTTTCTTCTCATGCACTGTCACAGGTGAGCCAGTGCTCCTAGACTGCGTTTCTTAGTAATGCTTATCTTTCCTTAGATTTCATATTTGTTGTTTATGATCTTAGCTCTCTGATGTTTTCAAGAAAAAGTTATGATTTTGTTGATTATCTAGCATTTTCTTGTTTTTAGGTGAGAGAGATGCTCTTTTTACCTTTCTAATATCCTAGGCAGAAACTGGAAATCCAGGTTTTTTTTTGACTCATTCTCGATTCTCTGATACTCCAATTACACATTTGTTAGAATGCTTGATATTATTCTACGGATTTCTAATACTTTATTCCTGTTTTTTTTTTCTTTTAGGTATTTTTTCTCTTATTGCTTTAATTTAGATATTTTATATTGATCTTTCTTAAAGTTCCCAGGATTATTTTCTTCTCCCCCACACCTGCTTTCTCAAAAAAAGGTGTAGGGAATGTGTTGGGTGATGAGTAGTGTTATTAGTTTCCTAGGGCTGCCTTAACAAAGAATCATGAATTAGGTGGCTTATAAGAACAGAAATTTAATGTCTTGTAGTTCTTGAGGCTAGTAGTCCAAATTCAGGGTATTGGCAGGGTCATGTTTTTTCCGAAAGCTCTGGGGGAAGATCCTTTCTTGCCTCTCTCAGCTTCTGGTCGCCTTAGGTATTCTTTGGCATGTAAATGCATCTTCATAGGGCCATTTTTCCTCTGTCTGTTGTCCTCTTCGGAAGCCCTGGTGGCGTAGTGGTTAATTGCTATGGCTGCTAACCAAAGGGTCAGCATTTCGAATCCGCCAGGCGCTCTTTGGAAACTCTATGGGGCAGTTCTACTCTGTCCTATAGGGTCGCTATAGGGTTGCTATGAGTTGGAATCAACTCAGTAGCACTGGGTTTGGTTTTGGTTTTTTTGGTATTGTCCTTTTCTATAGGGATAGCACTCAGATTGGATTAGGGCTCACCCTACTCAAGGATGACCTTGTGTTAATTTAACTGATAGTATCTTCAAAGACCCTATTTCCAAACAAGATCAATTTCACAGGTACTAGAGTTAAATTTTTTTTTTTTTTTTTTTAGAGTTAGGGTGTCAGCATATCTTTTTTGGGGCATAATTCAATCCATAGCAAGTAGTGTAGAAGGACTGCTGTACCAAGCAATCTATTTTTGTGTTGGGACTGTTGTAATCTCTAATCCATCCTGCTACCCTATGCTATTGTCCAGTCTGCCTGATTTCTGCTTTCCAACAAAAACAAAATGCCTTTATTTAAAGACAGGCCCACCTGTTTCCAGACCAGTTGCTTACCCCAAGGGATGCCATGGCTCTCTGTTCATTTTTTTAAATAATATTTTATTGTGTTTTGGTGGAAGTTTACACAGCATATTAGGTTCCCATTTAACAGTTTCTACACAAATTGTACAGTGACATTGGTTACATTTTTCACAATGTGTGGACATTCTCATTAATTTCATTCTGGTTGTTCTGTTTCCAGTAATCTAGTTTCCCTGCCCCTTTACCCTCTCATCTATGCTTTAGAATAATTGCTGACCATTTGGTCTCATATAGATGACTTTTTAAGGGATCGCAGTACTCACAGATGATACTCCCTTTTTTTATGAGCCTGTCTGTTATTTCACTAAAGGGTGACTTCAGGGGATAGTTTCAGTTCAGGGTTTAAAGGGTATCTCAGGGCATTAGTCTCAAAAGATTCCTCTAGTCTTAACTCATCCAGTAAGTCTGGACTTTTACAGAATTTGGGTTCTGTTCTACATTTTCTCCCATTCTATCAGGATCCATTATTGTGGCCTTGATCAGAATGGTCGGTGGTGGTAGCCAAGGATCATCTAGCTCTTCTGGTCTCAGGGTAGATGAGGCCGTGGCTTGTGTAGACTGTTAAGCCTATAGCCTAGTTTTTTCTCTGAGTTTTTGGTTTCCTTTCTCTTTTACTTCGAGTGAGTAGAGATCAATAGTTGTGTCTTAGATGGCCACTCATAAGCTTTTCAGGCCCCAGATACTACTCTCCAAACTAGGATGTAGGATATAAACTTTTTGAACTATATTATACCAGTTGACCAAGTTGTCCCACAAGACTATGGTCCTAAGCCTTCAAACCCAGAAAACCCATCCTGCGAAGTGTTTGGTTATGTCTAAGAAATATCTGTAGCTGTACACCCCATGTGGTTTATCATATGTACAAATACATATGCATGCACACATATACATGCATATATGCATACAAATAGACACATCTATCTGCACAAATATGTACACGTATGTATACTTATATACGTATATGCATACATATATACATATGTAAGCACACAAACTTTTTTTGTTGTTGATGTTATTATAAAATTATATTCATCCTATCCTTTACCAAAAATGGAAACCCTGGTGGCATAGTGGTTAAGTGCTACAGCTGCTAACCAAAAGGCTGGCAGTTTGAATCTACCAGGCACTCCTTGGAAACTCTATGGGGCAGTTCTACTGTGTCCTATAGGGTGGCTGTGAGCCGGAATCGACTCGACGGCAGTGGGTTTGGGTTTGGTTTACCAAAAATGTCTTTTTCTATTGTGTATTTCTTAATGATATCATTTACCTTGGTCAGGCTATGTGCACTTCTTCCACATTCAGTGCTACCTTTTCCATCACCCAAAATAACAAGTATCCATTATCTAGAGAGTGATTCCTCCTTTCCCTTCCCTCCTATCCCTGGTAACCGTCAGTGAATGTTGTCTCTGTGTATATACCTATTCTTGTCTTCATGTAAAAGTGAGATCATACAATATTTATCCTTTTGTATGGACTTATTTCACTCAACTTAATATCTTCCAGATTTATTCATATTATATTTTGAGAAATCATTATTCTTTATGGCTGCATAGTATTCCATTGTATGTATGTATGTAATATCTCAGGGAAAGTTTTTTAAATTAAAATTTAGTGTTCTGTTTATTAGACAGTCTGAAGGGGTCAGAAGGTGGTGGTGGTTGGAGGGAATAAACTTAAGCTGTTTATTTATCCATTCATCCTCTGATGGGTACTTAGGTTGTTTCCATCACCTTGCTATCGTGAACAGTGCTGCACTGAACATAGGTGTGCGTATGTCTGTTCATTGTCTTTTCTATTAGATCTCTAGGATATATACCTAGAAGTGGGATTGCTGGATCATAAGGAGTTCAATTTCTAGTTCTTTGAGGAACTGCCATACTGTTTTCCATAGTGGTTGTACCATTTTACATGCCCACCAGCAGTATATAAGGGTTCTCATGTGCTCACGTCCTTGCCAACATTTCTTGTTTTCTGAGTTCTCCATTCATTTATGACTGCTGATTTTTTTGGTCTGGACTTCAGTTTATCAGGGCATCCTCACATTTACCACTCTTCTCTAGCTCCATAGAAAATATTGTTGTCATGGGAGTGAAAATCTTTCTTGTTCTACATCCCAACCTTAAAAGTTCTCTTCAGTAATTTTTATTTGTAGGTCCTAAAATCTTTTCACTGCTTACCAACCAGTCTTACCTATTTTTATTAATATTTACTTTCCTTCTAAGCAGTCCTGGTGGCGCAACAGTTAATTGTTTGGCTGTTAACTGGAAGGTTGGCTGTTCAAACCGACCTCGCGGCTCCCTGGGAGAAAGACCTGTAAAGATTACAGCCTGCAAAACTCAGTGGAATAGCTCTGCTCTGTCACATGGGGTCGCTATGAGTTGAAAATCAACTCAGTGGCCCCTAATACCAGTAACAATACCTTTGTTCTATGCTATACCTAGGTCTTAAAATAAACCTGATTGCTGTACTTCTTAAGCCAAGGCTTTCAGCTTTCTGCTTATATTGATCAAATGCTGCATTTTTGGAACAATTAAAATAACTTGACACTTGGCAAGAAGAAATAGAAACTCAAGTGACATAGTTTATTAGACTTTTGAATATATATATTTGAACCCTATTCTGTGAACACTATTCTGTGCTAACTAGCATGGTTTGTAAAACATGAATACATGAAAATTTAAGCTTTTAGCGTAAATTTGGGAATGAATCTTCATGGTATAGGGGCAGGGCCAGTGGCGTGTACATGCGGTGACTTTAGCAAAAGACTTCCTCTTGGAGTAGAGAGATTATAAAATATGCCCCTTTCTGTCACCTGCCAGAGCTCCAGGATTGGTGCCTTATTTCAGCCCTCGCTTTTCCCTTTAGCTAGGTGTTTTTGTACTACTTATACAACCATATGTAGCTTCACTGAATCAGGAAAATTTTTTAGTTGCTTTCTCATAACAGGTGAGAAAAATGTAAAAAAAAAAAAAACCAAGTAGAAAACTTATATATGGCCACTGTTAATATGTTTTTAAAAAATAAAAATGGGATCAATAAACACTCCTATTTTTAACCTTTTTTTTGTTTAAGTATAAATTAATGTCTCAGGGAAAATTTTTTAAATTAAAATTTAGTGTTCTGTTTATTAGACAGTCTGAAGGGGTCAGAAGGAGGTGGTGGTTGGAGAGAATAAAACTGAGCTGTTCAGAATTTGTGCTCTAGTGCTTTGCATGTAGCAAGCACCAGAATACTTTGGTTGAATGTTAAAATGTCTGAAATAAGTAAAAGAAAATCCTTATATTTGTGAACGTGGTCTGCATAGAACTTTAGGAACAAATCTATCCTATGATGCAAGGTACACTATTAAGTCATTAAAATTTTCTGATTTTATTCCTCAGGTATATTGCAACATCCGGATGGCACGGTTTTGAAACAGTTACAGCCACCTCCAAGGGGTCCAAGAGAGCTGGAATTCTATAATATGGTAAGTGAGGTAAGATTTGCTTTGTAAAAGAGTTTTTCAGAGTTTTCTGGTGGTAATGCACAGTAACAAATATATTTTGCAGCATGTCATAATACACCACGTGAGTAAAAACAATGCTTACCTTTAGTGTGTGATGTATTCTAGTATTTTCTATTCTATTTCATTTTTAAAAGATGCTTGTTCTGAACCATTAAATTGATTTAACTAATAGGTTGTGACTCATAGGTTGAAAACATTTATCTTGAGAGATAATTTGTAATTCTAAAAAGTACTAAGTGTTTATTCTACAAGATTTCCCACAGTACATGTGCTAATAATGTACACTGAGAATCTCCAAAGGGGAGGGGGCATATTTAACATTTATTTAACCACTTGACTAGGAATACTTTTCTGTCAATTATTCCTATTACTATACTCTGGAAGTTCTCCATAGGGAAGTAAAATGGTAAGAGTACTGGATAAGAAGCCAAGTGATCTGAGTTTTAGTAATGACTTTCACCAGCTGTGCAACTATGAGCATTTGACGTAACTTCTGGTCTTTAGTTTTCTCTCGTCTGCAAAATAAAGGAGATATATTTATCACTTGTATAGTGATGTTGAAATTATTGTGCTTTTTCCAATGTCTAATACTGTATCTGTTACATAGTAAGTCTTTAAAATGTATTTTTTGAACTAAAGTGCACTAGATGATTATAAGTCCCTTTATAGCTCTACAGTGTTAAGATCCGATATGTATGTGCATAATGGAATGAATAATTATCACTGATAATAACTCTTGACAGTTTTATGAGGAAATGAATGATCGGTTGATGCCATGAAGCCAGGTCTTGTCAATTCTCCAGTACAGCCTTCTTTCAAAGAAAGGAAAGTAGCTCAGAACAGACCCTCAAAAGGATTTTTCAGTTTGAGTTTATTCATTTGTAAAGAAGTGCCAAGCGGTGAACTGTTTCTAAGCTGATGATTTAATTTTATTTTAGAGGGTTGTGAAGTCTTCATCTCTTAGAGGAAAAAAATGTATCATATCATAATATAGATTATCAATATTTATGTAATTATGAGTTGAAGGCATTTACTGTTAAGGTACTTATCAGAAAAGAGAAGTGAGCTTTGTTATGGTTTGTTTTTTCTTTTATCATTTGATTAAGGAATAAAATTGTGTAATAAATAAGCCTTGTTTCTTAACAGTGTCAGAAAATTTTTTACGTAAAATGCTTCTTATCAAGGATATGAAAGGCTAGATTATTATTATTTTTGTATAATAGCTTTATTGAGAGATAATTCGTATACTGTTTCATTCACCCATTTAAAGTGTATATTTCAATGATTAGTATATTCACAGAGGTTTGCAACCATCACCACAACCAATTTTAGAACATTTTCAACACTCTAATAAGAAACCCTGTACCCATTAGCAGTTGCTCCGCATTTCTATCACAATCTCTCCAGCTCTAAACAATCATTAATCTACTTTCTGTCTCTATCCTGGACATTTTATATAAATGGAATCATGCAGTTTGTTGTCTTTTGTAACTGGCTTCTTTCGTGTAACAATGTTTTCAAGGTTCATACATGTAACATGTATCAGTACTTCATTCCTTTTTATTGATGGACAGTATTCCATTGTATGCATATATATATGTGTGTATATGTATATTTAAAAAAAGCCAAATGCACTGTTGAGTTGATTCTGACTTACAGCGACTCCATAGGGTTTACAAGGCCATAAATCTCTGCAGAAGCAGACAGCCACATCTTTCTCCCATGGAGCCACTGAGGTTTTGAACTGCTGACATTTCAGTTAGCTGTGGATCACTTTAACCACTGTGCCACCAGGGCTCCTTGTATGGATATATGCCACATTTTATTTATTAATTGATGATCATTTGGGTTATTTCTGCTTTTTGGCTGTTATGAGAAAAGCTGCTATGAACACTCATGCCCAAATTTTTCTGTTGACATATCTTTTCATTTCTCTTGAGTAAATACCTAGGAGTGGAATTGCTGGAGCATATGGTAATTCTGTGTTTAATCTTTTGAGGACATACCAGGCTGTTTTCCAAAGTGACTATACCATTTTTAGTTCCCATCAGTAGTGTATGAGGGTTCCAATCTCTTCA
This sequence comes from Loxodonta africana, assembly GCF_030014295.1. Taxonomy (NCBI): domain Eukaryota; kingdom Metazoa; phylum Chordata; class Mammalia; order Proboscidea; family Elephantidae; genus Loxodonta; species Loxodonta africana. Next base: position 55,745,700 of record NC_087357.1, on the reverse strand, counting down.
CATCCTCAAAAACATTAGTTATTATCGATCTTTTTGATTATACCCATCTTTATTGTTGTTACCCCCCAACTCATGGTAACCCCATGTACAATAGAATTGTTCTGTTGTGATCCGTAGGGTTTCCATTGGCTGGTTTTCTGGAAGCAGATCACCAGGTGTAACCTGTACTGAGAGCTGTGGTCTTTCATCTTCGTCAGTAACTATTTCTCTTTTCAGTTCTGTTTGAGTTTGTTTTATGTATTTTGGAGCTCTGTCATTAGGTGTGTAAATATTTATTATGGTTATTTCCTCTTGGTGAATTGACCTTTTAATCATTATATAATGCCCTTCCTTATCTCTTATAATTTTGACTTAAAGTCTATTCTATCGGAGATTATTATTGCTACTCCTGCTATATTTGGTTACTGTTTGCTTGATATATATTTTTTTATCCGTTGGTTTTTAACCTATTTATGTCTCTGTGTCTAAGATGTGTCTCTTGTAGGCAACATATTAATGGATCTTTTTTTTTTTTTTAATCTATTCCGTCACTCTCTGTCTCTTGACTGGTACATTTAAGCCATTTACATGCAGTGTGATTCTCTATACTTACTAATTTCCTGCTGCCTTTTTGTTATGCCTTTTTTTTTTGTGGTGTTTTTTGTTCTGCTTAATTTTCTGTGCTGAGTTCTTTGTGTTTATGGATTTCCTTTTTTTTCATTCATTGTTGATTTTGCGTTTACTGAGTCTTTTTGATTTTCTTCTTTATTTTGGTGAGTAGATTTATTAATTTTTTTGTGTGGTTACTCTAAAATTTACCTTTATCTTCCTAAGTTTAAAACAGCCTATTATATCTTGACTTCCTCTTCATATGGAAGTTTTATAATGACACCATTTATTCTCCTTTTTTGTTTTGAAGTTGTTGTTTACAGATTGACATCTCTGATTCCCTGTTTTCAGTTTTATTTTGCTTTTGAGAATTCCTTATCTGGATTGGTATCGGGGTGATGCTTTTGTGTGTCTTAATCTCATGTTGTTGTCTGATGTCGTAGGTTCTCTGTCTGAAGGATTCCTTTCGATATTTCTTGTAAAGTTGATCTGGTTTTTAAAAATTCCTTTTTTTCTCTTTATCTGGGAATGTCCTAGTTTCTTCATCATATTTAAAAGACATTTTTGGTGTATATATGATTCTTGGTTGGCTGTTCTTTTCTTTCAAGATTTTATATATATCGTCTCATTCATTGCCTTCTTGCCTGCATGGTTTCTGAAACAAGAAACCAGAGCTTAGTCTTGTTGTTGTCCCTTTGTAGGTGATAATTTTGTTTTTCATGAGCTATTCTCAAAATTCTTTCTTCGTATTTGGTTTTGGAAAATTTGATTTTGATATGTCTTGGTACCTTTCTTTTGGGGTCTATCCTGTATGGGGTTTGTTGAGCTTCTTGGATGGAAACCTTGTCTTTCATATTAGGAAGTTTTCTGCCAATAAATGTTCAACAGTTCTCTCTTTGCTTTTTTCTTTTTCCTGTTCTAGAATCCCAATTACTTGTAAATTATTTCTCTTAGTAGTATCCCACATAACTCTTAAGCTTTCTTTATTTTTCCTCATTCTTTTTTTCTGATTGTTCCTCAAAGCAGTGTCAAGGGATATGTCCTCTATTTTACTGGTTCTTTCTTCTGTTGATTCACTTCTATATCCTTCCATTAAGTTATCTATTGTTAATCTTCTGGATTTCTAGTTGTTTTTATATGGTTTCTAATTGTGTGTTTATTTCGTCATTTTGTTCTTGTATTGTTTTCCTGAATTCTTCTAGGGTTTTGTCTGTGTTTTCCTTGATCTCTTTAAGGATCTTGTATATAAGTGTTTTGAATTCCGTGTCAGGTAGTTCTTTACCATTTCTTCCTTATGAAGGTTTTCTGCCCTTTATTTTGCTTACTTGTTTGAGCTATCTTATCCTTTTACTTCATATGATTTGTTATTGTCTGCTGTCTGCAAGGCATTAAGGTGTTCATTTATTTATGTATATATTTCTTTACTGATCGTATGTGTTTGTTTTGTGCTTTTTTTTTGTTGTTGTTCTTGTTTTGTTTTGATGTACCTGGAGTTTTGTTTCTTCTCTTTCTCTTTAGAATGTCTTTCTTCCTTTGTATTATTTTATTGTTATTTTGTGTTCCTGGTCTATGTGTGACTTTCGTGGTATCTGTTGGCTGCACATGATTTCCTCTCACTAGTGGGTATGGTGGGTAACCCCCATATGTGAGCCTTCTGTTGTTAGGCTTGTGTGTCTTCCTTTACAGGATTGAGTGGAGGCAGGAGAGCAGGTTCTTTCCCTGATATTGGGTGACAAGTGTTGGGTGGTCATGGTCCCTCCCAGTCCTTGTAGGATCGTGGGGTCCTTCGGATTGGTGCTGCCAGTTAATGTGTTCTCTGAAAGTCAAGGCAGGATGTCTCCATATCCTCTGTGATGGAGTGCTACCCAAATTGACAGGGTAGGCCTGCTGCGTGTGCATGAATTTGTGTCTCTGTAGGTGATGAAATATCAAGCAGTTTCAGTGCAAGTGCAGATGGCCTGCAGAAATTGTTTGGGTGTGGGATGTGTGACATTGCAGCTGGTGGACATTGGATGAGAGCACTAGGATCTCCTGCGTGTCGTTTGGCAGAGGTGTGGCTGATGCCTCTCAGAATGTGACTGGCATTGTGGTAAGGTGATATTTCTGTCCAGCTGGTCACCTGGGTGTGGGTACAGGGAGTGTTCTTGCTGATCGCTGGGTTGGGTGCTATGTGTGTACACCACCAGTTGCCAAGTGATCGGGGCAAGGGTACATGGGTCACTGGTCACTGGGTGGGTGGCATGGGAACTCACACCATCGGTTGTTAGGTGGACAAGGTGGCATGGAGGTGGTTGGAGCAAATGAACACGAGCCTCCGTTTGCAAATCCCATAGCACGAGAGTGTGCACTGTGGATTGCCAGCTGGTGGCGTAGCTGTGTGGGGATGTTTGGGGATAGTCACGAGCCTCTGGTTGTAGGTCCACTGGTGTGGGAGTGTGTTCCACGGATCTCTGGTGGGTTTGCCTGTGGGGATGGCCAGGTGGAAGCCTCCAGATTGTAGGATTGCATTGGATTGTCGAGTAGCAGGGGAAGGGAGGCTCACCAAAAAGGTGAGGGGTGGGGAGGAGAAGGGAGAAGTGTGTGAGAAAAGTGTGTTCCCTGTACCTCTGTCGTGGGTACCAGGGCACTCCCTGCAGAGTGCACCTGGTGATCAGGATCTGGCCCTGACAAAATGTGAAGAAGGGGGGCTGTCCAGAGTCTGGTTGAGCGGGAGATCTCTAGCCGCCACTCCAAGGATTTTCCACTCTGCAAATGCCACCTGCCCAGATGATCAGTTACCACTTCTGGCGAGTAGGTCTGCCCCTATTTTCTGGCTCCTTCCCTGCTCTGTGGTTGCCTGGATCCCTAGGGCTCTCACCTGCCTTAATGAGCTTTCCCTCCTTAAATCCAGTTCATTTTCTGCTCACCTTGCTTCACTCCGGGTTTGTCTATGCAGTATCTCTGTCTCCTATTAGGGATTCCGTTAAGCTGCTTTCCTGGGCCCCTTACCCAGGAATACTGCTCGGTTTGTCTCAAGATGGGCATGCTGGGTTGGGCTGGCTGGTAGGGTGCCTAAAGTCCATAAGTCTCCCCGTTTGCTGTTTTTGTTCAGTTTCTCCTTCCCTTTGGTGTTTGATCTAATTCTTCATCCTTCCATTCGCTATTGTGGATGTCCAGATTGTCATCTGTATCCATTTCACTTAGTTTCTCAGTTCTTTGCTGCAGGGAGATGGCAAGGTATGTGTGACTAAGCTGTCATCTTGGGCTGTCTCACCTTGCGTAATTGTTCTTGATACCCATCATGTTTCTTTGGGGTGGGGCTTGTATTTTTCTTTGTTTATACTGAGTGCTGTACTTGGGTAATATTTTTTAAATTCTTTGACTTATTGCTAATATATAAAAATAGATTTTTCTGCAGTATTCTGATATATCTGTTAATCTTGCTGAACTCTTAATAGTTCATATTTATCTGATGGTCTTTGGGGTTTTATAGGCAATTATATCTTTTGTGATTGGTGCTTAGTTTGTCCCTTTCAATTCCATATACTTCTGTCCTGGACCTCCAGCTCAGTGCTTAACGGACCAATGATGGAGCATCTTCCTCTCATTTAATAGAAAGACTTCTAACATTCCCCATTAAATTATGATTTTCTAAGGTTCTGGTAGATACTTCTTACCAGGTTAAAGAAGTCATCTTCTGTGTGAGTCAGATTCCAAACCCAACCCAACCCATTGCCGTTGAGTTGTTTCTGACTCATAGTGACCCTATAGGACAGAGTAGAACTGCCCCATATGGGGGGTTCCAAGGCTGTAAATCTTTACAGAAGTAGACTGCCACAACTTTCTCTTGCAGAGCACCTGGTGGGTTCCAGCCACCTTTTGGTTAGCAGTTGAATACTTTAGCCACTGCACCATCGAGGCTTCTTGGTGTAAGTCAAAGTCCAGTAAGGAAACAAAGGACATATTCAGGCAGTTTAATAAAGGGATAGTTTACAAAGGTGTGGTCAGAGTTTAAGGCAACCTGCAAGAGATAATGGAGTGGCATTCCTGGGCCTGAAGTGTTTGGAGAGGGGGTGGGTTCTGGAACCCAGGGATGGTAACTTTATGGAAAACACATGACCTGATCAGGTAGGAACTCAGGGAGTAAATAACCTGACCTCAACTCTTCTACTCTCCAATCTCTTGATGTTGTCTTCCAGTGGTGAGAGGGGAAGGGAGCCCATTGATGCAATTGATTTAAATCAGGCTCTTGGATGGAGAAGAATGGAAGGGGAAAGGAAGATATATAGCATGCCTTCTATTTTTATTTTATTTTCAGGAACAATTTTAAACATGAATGGATTTGAATTTTTTCAGCCGCGTTTTCTCAGTCTATCGAAACGATCATGAGTTTTCTCCTTTAATCTGTTAATGTGGTAGAATAATAGGTTTCTAAGTTACCTTTCCTTTCTGGAATAAAACCTACTCAGACACATCTTTATTTATTTGTTAGTAATATGCATTGCTTGATTTGGTTTGATAGTGTTTTATTTAGTTTTCTTTTTCCAGCTGTGCTTATAAATGAGATTGAACTATTATTTTCTTCACATAATGTCCTTATGTGGTTTTGATATCAGGTTTTTTCTAGCATCATAAAATGAATTAAGGAGCATTTCTTTTGCTATTCTGTGAAGTAATTTGTATTACTTAGGGTTTTTTTTTTTTTTTCCTTAAATGCTAGATAGCACTTACCTAGAAATTCATCAGAGCAATCTTGTTTGTTTCTGTCTCTCTCTCTTTCTGTATTTCCATCCTTCATTCTTTCTTTGGAGGGAATAGATTTTTTAAACCAGTGATTCAGTTTCTTAAAGGTCTTCGAATTTTTTGTTAATGTGATAGTAAAATATAGTTCGATTATATTTTGTCTACAAAATTGCCTACTTGGCAAAGTTCATAGTATTTTTAAAAACCTCTGCTGTGTCTAGTTATAACCTCCTTTTCATTTCTAATATTGTTTATTTGTGGCTTTTCTCTTTCTTGATCAGCTTGACTGCTAGCCTTCTTGGAGCGTGTGGGCGATGGGTGCAGTGGTGTCACTAGGAGGGTATGGGATGTGGACCACCCCCCCCGACACTGTCAGATGAGGTGACACCAAAATGACCTCAGGGTGTGTGGCGATGGCTGGTGGGCTGATGCTGTCAGGAGAGGGGCCACCAAGGCAGTGGCGTCACTAGGGTTGGTGTCACCCATCACCCAGTGAGATAACTCATCACCACTACCCCGCTATCACCCACCAGTCAGGGTGTGGGCAGCTAGGCCATGGCTTCAGCCATCGGGCGGAGAGGAGGGCCTCCACCTTAGCCGGTAGGAGAGGGGAGGAGCTGTGGGGAGCTGTGAGGGGTGGGGTCACCCACGAAGGGGGAGGTTGAGGGGTGATACCATGAATTACTGAAGTGGGTGATACCAACGCTAGTTGTTATTAGGTGCTGTCAAGACAGTTCCGACTCATAGGAACCCTGTGTACAAACAAAACACTTCCGTGTCCTGTGCCATGCTCACAATTGTTGTTATGCTTGAGCCCATTGTTGCAGCCACTGTGTCAGTCCATCTTGTTGAGGGTTTTCCTCTTTTCCACTGACCCTGTAGTTTACCAAGCATGATGTCCTTTTCCAGGGACTGTTCCCTCCTGACAACATGTCCAAAGTATAAAAGACATAGTCTTGCCGTCCTTGCTTCTAAGCAGCATTCTGGTTGTACTTCTTCCAAGACAGATTTGTTCATTCTTTTGGCAGTCCATGGTATATTCAATATTCTTCACCAGCACCACAATTCAAAGGTGTCAATTCTTCTTTGGTCTTCCTTATTCATTGTTCAGCTTTTGCATGCATATAATGCGATTGAAAATAACATGGTTTGAGTTAGGTGCACCTTAGTTTTCAAGATGACATCTTTGCTTTTCAACACTTCAAAGAGGTCCTTTGCAGCCGATTTGCCCAATGCAATGCGTCTTTTGATTTTTTGACTGTTGCGTCCGTGGCTGTTGATTGTGGATCCAAGTAAAATGAAATCCTGGACAACCTCAATCTTTTTTCTGTTTATCATGATATTGCTTGTTCGTCCATTTGTGAGGATTTTTGTTTTCTTCTCTACTGAAGGCTGTGGTCTTTGATCTTCATCAGTAAGTGCTTCAAGTCCTCTTCACTTTGAGCAAGCAAGGTTGTCATCCATACAACACAGGTTGTTAATTAGTCTTCCTCCAATCCAGATGCCCCGTTTTACTTCATATAATCTGGCTCCTTGGATTATTTGCTCAGCATTCAGATTGAATAGGTATGGTGAAAGGATACAACCCTAATGCACACCTTTCCTGACTTTAAACCACGCGGTATCCCCTTGCTCTGTCTGAACAACTGCCCCTTGGTCTATGTACCGGTTCCTCATGAGCACAGTTAAATGTTCCGGAATTCCCATTCTTCCCAGTGTTATCCATAATTTGTTAGGATCCACGCAGTCAAATGCCTTTGCATAGTCAATAAAACACACGTAAACATCTTTCTGGTATTCTCTGCTTTCAGCCAGGATCTATCTGACGTCAGCAATGATATCCCTGGTTCCAAGTCCTCTTCTAAAATCCAGCTTGAATTTCTGACAGTTCCCTGTTGATATACTGCTGCAACCGCTTTTGAACGATCTTCAGCAGTTTTGTTTGCATGTGATATTAATGATATTGTTTGATAATTTCTGCATTGGTTGGATCACCTTTCTTGGGAATAGGCATAAATATAGATCTCTTCCAGTTGGTTGGCCAGGTAGCTGTCCTCCAAATTTCTTGGCATAGACAAATGAGCGCTTCCAGTGCGCATCGGTTTCTTGAAACATCTCAATTGATATTGACACCACTGGATAGGGGGAAAGCCAGGGTTTCAATATTCAGTGTTTAGATTTTATTTACTTTCTGTTTTAGTAGAGCAACTTTGCCCTAAGCTATGCCTGGTCCCTGAATTCAGAGATCCTTTGGTTCAGTCTTCACAGAATGAACCTTTGTGAAACCCAAGCTATCACTCCAGTTTAACAGTTTTGTTCTCTCTTTGTTTTGGATCCCTGTGCATTTCCCTTTGTTTCCTTGGGTGCTCAGCTATGCATTTAAGAAAATATTTTTTTGTATTTTATCCCACATTTCTAGGCAGGATGGTTTTTAGGTTATTTTTTTGGCGTGTTGCAGTCAGTAGCATTCCCACTGTTTTTAAAAAATATTTAAAGGAAGAAGAGAAAGTTTATGCTCTATTTTGGTTCCACATCCAGAGCTTAACTGTGAATGATAAATGTTTTTTAATCCACATTCTTTATTTTGCTATGCTTTTATAGAGCTATATGTACACATACATATATATTTCTTACTTAATTTACATGAAAATGCTATATTTTTTGGCATGCAATAAGCCTTTTATCTTTTTCACTTAGAAATATATCATGAACTTGTTTTCTTTAGGTCAGTACATAGAGGTTTACTTCTATCCCCCATCTTGTAGTTAGACCATCCTGAACACTGTGTCCACACAGTCATTGAACAGAGGAATGGATAAGGTACATCCTGCTCCCAACTACCTTGGACTGTGAGTGCCTAACATACTTCTGCTCACATTTCAACAGGGAAGGCTGGAGAATGCAGTGTAGCACATGGATAGTTAGTCTCTGCCACACTTTAGTTTATTCTGTAGAATCGTATTCTAAAAAAAAAAAATAGATTTTATTTTTTAGAGCAATTTTAGGTTTATAGAAAATAAACGGAGTTCCCATATCTCCCTCCCTTTCAAATTATTTCTCCTGTTAACACCTTGCATTCCTTTGGTACATGTGTTACAGTTGATGAACCAATATCAATACATTATTATTAACTAAAGTCCATAGTTTACATTAGGATTCCTCTTTTGTGTTGTACAGGTCTGTGGGTTTTGACAAATGCTTAATGTCAGGTATCTACCGTTATAGTATTATACAGAAGAGCTTCACTGCCGTAAAAATGCCCTGTTTTCTACCTATTCATCATTCCCCCTCCCCCTAAGCCCTGGCAACTGTTGATCTTTTCCTTGTGTCTTTGGTTTTGCCTTTTCCTGGATGTCATAAAACATTTTTATGCAGCTTTTTATGTGGATGTGTTCTCATTTGGGTAAATATGTATGGACACTATTACTGGATCAAACGGCATGTCTGTATTTAGTGTTGTAAGGAACTGTCAGACTGTCTTCCAAAGTGGCTATACTATTTCGCATTTCTTCCAGCAATGAAAGAGTTCCTGTTTCTGTTTGCGTACAGCAGAAGCCTGTAAGAGAAGGAAAATTCAAGTTTTCCTTCTCTTACAGGCTTCTGCTGTACACAGGTTCTGGCTTTTGTAGGTTTTACGTATAAGGGCCAGACCCACAGAGGTTCGGGGGCACCTCAGTACCATCAAGAAGAGTCTGGAATAGAGCATGTCCTTTGGTCTTGGGATCCTGCCTAGATCTAGAAGACAGAGCTATAACACTGAAGAGAGACAAGCAGACAGCATTTTTTTCATGTTTATTTGCTGTTTTTTGCCTTCTTTGGTGAGGTTGAGGTTTCTGTGCAGACTTTTGCCCATTTTGTAATTGGGTTGTTCGTTTTCTTTTTATTATATTTTAGATGAAGGTTTATAGAACAAACTAGTTTCTCATTAAACAGTTAGTACACATATTGTTTTATGACATTGGTTAACAACCCCACGACATGTCAGCACTCTCCCTTCTCAGCCTTGAGTTCCCTACTGCCAGCTTTCCAGTTCCCTCCTGCTTTCTAGTCCTTGCCCCTGGGCTGGTGTGCCCCTTTAGTCTCATTTTGTTTTATGGGCCTGTCTGAACTTTGGCTGAAGGGTGAACCTCAGGAGTGACTTCATTACTGAGCTAAAAGGGTGTTGGGGGCCATACTCTGGTACTTCTCCAGTCCCTGTCAGGCCAGTAAGTCTGGTCTTTCTTTTTGAGTTAGAGTTTTGTTCTACATTTTTCTTTAGCTCTGTCTGGGACCTTCTGTTGTGATCCCTGTCAGAGCAGTCAGTGGTGGTAGCTGGGCACCATCCAGTTGTGCTAGACTTAGTCTGGTGGAGGCCGTTGTAGATGTGGCCTATTAGTCTTTTGGACTGATCTTTCCCTTATGTCTTTAGTTTTCTTCATTCTTCCTTGCTCCCAAAGGGGTGAGACCAGTGAAGTATCCTAGATGGCTGCTCACAGGCCTTTAAGACCCGAAACACTATTTACCAAAGTAGAATGTAGAACGTTTTCTTTATAAACCATGTTATGCCAGTTGAACTAGGTGCTCTCCAATACCGTGGTCCCCACAGCCCTCAGGCCAGCAATTCCGTCCCTCAGGGAGTTTGGATGTGTCTATGGAGCTTCCATGACCTTGCCTTGTACAAGTTGTGCTGGCCTTCCCAGTATTGTGTACTGTCTAACCCTTCACCAGGGTTGTTTGTTTTCTTATCTGATACCTGTTTGGCAAATACTTTCTATCAGTCTGTGGCTTGTCTTTTCATTCTCCTAATATTGTTGTTCATAGAGCAGAAGTTGTAATTTTAATGAAGTCCAACTTACCAATTTTTTCTTATATATATTTTACTTTTGATGTTGTATCTAAAAAATCATTGCCAAACCCCAGGTCACCTAGATTTTCCCCTATGTTATCATCTAGATGTTGTATAGTTTTGTTTCTTATATTTAGGTATATGGCCCATTTTGAATTAATTTTTATAAAAGAGGTAAGCTCTATGTATAGAGTGATGTTTTTGCATACTGATATCCAGTTGTTCCTGCACCATTTGTTGAAAAGACAATCCTTTCTCCATTGAGTTGCCTTTGCTCCTTTGTCAAAGGTCAGTTGACTAAATGTTCTGGGCTCTCTATTCTGTTCAGCTGATCTATTTGTCTGTTTCTTCAACAATACCACACTTCTTTACCACTGTAACTTTATGGTAAGCCTTAAAGTCACGTAATGTCAGTTTTCCAACTCTATTCTTTTTCAGTATTGTTTTGGCTATTCTGGATCTTTTACCTTTCACATAAACTTTAGAATCCACAAAGTAACTTGCTGGGATTTTGATTAGGATTATGGAATTATGTTTTATGTAAATATTTGGCATGAGTACGATTTGATATATATAAATAGAATTCTGATACTAAGTGTTTATCAGCATTTTATATCAGTAAACTTTTATCTTGGATATTTAAGTAGACCATATTTAGAGAGAGTTTGTTGGATAAAATGTTTTACAAATTGTTTTTAAAACAAAAATATCTTCTTTCTCTCCTCTTCTAGGAAGAAAGCTAGAATATGTTTTCAGGATATCTAGAAATTCCTAGTGTCTTCCAGATTATTAATGGTTATAAGTCAAGGAATTAAATAAGCAATAATTAGACTTAGATTGTGTTAAAGGATAATTTTTGTAACAAAGGTAAAAGCATGACTTCCGTATAGATATAAAATGAATATGTGTTAAAGACTTTATTTAACTCATTATTTAATAAGGGAACAAAACAGATGTTAAAACTGAGAAAAAAAGTCAAAGAAGTACAAATTTACATGGAATAAAAGAAGGGTGAAATAAATTTACAGTGGACACTAAACTCTTCTCCTCTGCCCCATGAGGTGTGGAGGGAAGACATTTGAATCCCAATTGCCCAGAATTTATTTGTTTATACATGGATGAGAATTACTTTGCACTCCTACTGGTTATCTACAATTTACAGAGTTGTAAAATAGTTCAAGGATAATGAAAGGCTAGAATCAGATAAGCAGGAGGGTGTTCTCTAAACAATACAGTTTTTAGTTGGAGACACCCAGTAATCTTTTTTGCTTATTCCAGATTTACTTCAATTGAAACTCATACCCAGATAAATTATGATTCAACAGTATTGTGTTTTATTTGAGAAATGTGCAGGAAAGTTATAAAACATTATAAGAAACTAAAATGCAGTTGTTATATTTCTGCTTGTTTCAGGTTTATGCTGCTGATTGTAGTGACAGTGTTCTTTCAGAGCTACGAAAATATTTGCCAAAGTATTACGGCATCTGGTCACCTCCCGCTGCACCAAATGGTAATCTTTCCTTAAAAGTTCATCTTTTAGTCGTAGTTCATGAGAGTGGCTTTTGAAAAGACTTTATATAAAATCAATCTTAGTATTATAAAAACACAGTGTATCTTTATTTTTCTCCCTAATCCTTTACCTCACGAGATAAAACTTGTTAATGGTTTTGCTTTTCATGATCATGGTCTTAAGTGAGATACACAAGTAAATTGTTGTCATTGAGTTAAAGCCTAGAAATTGCTACTTAACACTGTATTAATTTACAAATGTTCATCTTTCCAAATATATTATACAATTTCTTTTCCCATTTTGACTGGGAAAAAAAATCAAGAGAAATATTTTCTCTGCATGACTTCCTTCTTACCTCCTATTCTACTCCCTCATTCCCTACCTCCAGGTTTGAAATTGCAGTCTTTTGAAAAACACTAGCAATTTTCATTGTTAGAGGCAAAATGATCTATGTAAGGGCACAATAATTCATTCTCTTTACTTTAGTGAACACTTTACTTGAAGCAGTATAAGCCACTTGACGGCCTTTATGAGAACAGACAGAATTTAATTAAATAAGCATCTTGGCTACTTAAGCACTCAAATTTGAATGAATTTTAAGAATAATCTATAGGTTTGTTGAAATTCAAATTTCTAGGCTTAATTCCCAGACACTTTGATTATACAGGTATATGGTGTGGTTGTTAAATAAAAGCCAAGGGTTTTTCTTAGCAGATAGCCTTTGAACCTTTTCTTGAGAACCAAAAGAAAAGAGGGCTCCAGTTTGAGCATGTTCTTTTCCTCAGTCTTTGCCTTGCTTCTTAGGTATTTGGGATTCTCCTATACTTTAATTGTACAAAAAAAAGTGGGCTGAGGTTCTATTAAATCTTTTTTTTTTTTTTTTGATTGAAAGATCCTTCAGTCTCAAACATATATGTCTATGATTCAGATCAGTACATTGCTTAAATTTATTCACAAATAATTATAATTGCCCTTTTGGTCTTCATTCTCTTCATCTTTTCTTGAACACATGCTGATAAAGACACCTTTGCAAGAGAGATTTCCATTGTAAGATCTTTTTTTTTTTTTTTGGTTTAAGTGGCACTTTTCAGGAATGTTACATATGAGAAAATGGAAACAAGAATATATCTATCCAGATTCCAATTATTATTTCTCAGTAAAGTGACACTGAAAGCTTAGCAAAGGCTGCTGATGATATTAGATTAGAAATCTAGATAATTAAAAAGGTTAAAAAGCTTGTTTGAAAGGGGTAGAATAACTGAGCAAACAGCATCATTACTTTGAAAAACAGCATCATTACATAAAGAAAGAATTCGCATAAGAGAGGAAGTACTTTAATTAAAAATAATTTTGTAGCTTAGAATTAATTAGCACATGATTTAAAAATCAAAGCAAGGATTTACTAGTGATCAGCAACCTTTTTGGCTTTTGTTTTGCATTGAATTGTATCCCCCCAAATATATATTGAATTCCTGACCCCTGTACCTGTGGATGTGATTCCGTTTAGAAATAGGGTTTTTCTTTTGTTGTGTTCAAGAAGTCATACCAGTGTAGGGTGGATCCTAAACCTAATCACTTTTGAGTTATAAAAAGACCAAATTAGACACAGAGACACACATGCAGGTGGTAACACAGTCACCATGTTAGGATCATCTATAAGTCAAGGAATGCCCAGGGCTTTCGATGAGTAAAGAATTGACCAGGCTGAGATCCTGACTTGGATTTTTGGTGTCCAGACCTGTGAGAAAATAAATTTCTGTTTCTTAAAGCCACTCACTTGTGGTGCTTAGATTACAGCAGCACTGAGTAACAGAAACAGAATTTGGTACTCAGAGTGGAGTTGTTGCTCTTAAAAAAAAATGCCTAAAATGTGGAAGTGGTTTTGGAATTGGGTCATGGGTAGAGGCTGGAAGGATTTTGATGTGCTTGATAGTAAGGGCCTGGATTGCCTTGAAGAGACTGTTAATAGAATTATGGACGTTTCTGATATGGTCAGTTATGATCTGTGCTCAGAATTGAGAGCTGTGGGAAAAGCTTCTATCATCATGAACAGACTGTTGCTAGAAATGTGGACATTGACTTTGAAGCTTTCAAAGGAGATGAACATGTTATTATATACTGGAGGAAAGGTGATCCTTTTTATAAAGTGCAAAGAACTTGTCTGAATTCAAATATTTTATGGAAGGTAGAGCTTGTAAATAATAAACTTGAATATTTAAGGATATTTCTAAGCAAAATCTTGAAGATGTGATATGGTTCTCCTTGCCACTTCTAGTAAAATGCAGAAGAAAGAGATTGGTTTAGGAATGAATTATGCAAAAAAAAAAAAAAAAAACCCAGAATTTAAAGATTTGTAAAATTCTTTTGTAAAAATTAAGAAAGCGTGTCATTGAAAGAACACCCAGGCAAAAATACATAAACCGCTAAAGAGATTAACCCTGTGACTGATGGATCTAATCAACCACTGCAGCAGAAATCTTCTTGGCCTAGATTATAATGGACAGAGGATGAAATGAAGGAAAAACTGTCTTCCTCCTGGAATTTTACAGGCAGGCAATGGATCAGTGGAGCTACTTGGTTGCAGACATCTGTTGTCCTTCAAGGAAAGGAAGGCCCTATCCTGGGAGCAGTTTAGAGACCAGTAGAACTTTTAGAAGGAGTATGAGAGGCAGGGCTGCTGCGTCCTCAATTTTAAAGGGTAGTGTTACCACCCCCTAGGTTTCAAAGGGTGAGGCTACCTTCTGGGTTTCAAAGAGTAGGGTTACTATCACCACCATTCTGGAGGGAGGGACTGCTGTTTAGGTGGGCCAGGAGAAGGGCTGCTGCCCAAAGTTGAGTGGATGGGTTACTCTGCTGGTGGGCCAGGAAAATGGGGCCACCCAGGGCCAAACATATGGGGTCACTGTCCTAACAGGTCTGGAAGGTGGGTGACGGTCATGGCTGAGGAACTTCGGCCCATAACCCGGAGAGTGTGGCCAGTGCCCAGAGGGCAAAGGGCGGGGCCATTGTCCAGATGTATCTAGAAAACAAGAGATTACTTTCAAGCCTTGAGAGCTAATAATATTTGCCCTGCCGGGTTTTGGACTTTTTGGTACCTGTCGCCCTCCTTCCCTCCAGTCTGTCCCATTTGTAATGAGAATATTTGCCTTGTGCATGTTCTGCAGTTGTACTTTGGAAGCAGATAACTTGTAGTCTAGGTTTCACAGGCCCACAGATGGAGAGGAGTTTTGTCCCAGAATGGAACACACCTAGAGTTCACCCATACTTGATTTAGATGACTCAGAGGATGAGATTTTGGTCTTAGTATTGATGCCTATGTGCACAATATGATATGCGTATCACCTGCAGTAGTGCAGATAACACAACATTGTTTGCTGAAAGTGAAGAAGATTTGAAGCAAATACTGATAAAGATCAAAGACTGCAGCCTTCAGTATGGATTACACCTCAACATAAAACAAAAGTCCTCACAACTAGACCAGTAAGCAACATCATGATAAACGGAGAAATGACTGAAGTCAAGGATTTCATTTCACGTGAATCTACAATCAATGCTCATGGAAGCAGCTGTCAAGAAATTAAACAACATATTGCATTGGTCATATCTGCTGTAAAAGATCTCTTTAAAGTGTTAAAAAGCAAAGATGTCACTTTGAGGGACTAAAGTATGCCTGGCCTGAACCATGGTATTTTCAGTCACCTCATGAAACCCTGGTGGCGTAGTGGTTAAGTGCTGCAGCTGCTAACCCAAGGGTCGGCAGTTCAGATCTGCCAGGCGCTCCTTGGAAACTCTGTGGGGCAGTTCTACTCTGTCCTATAGGGTCGCTATGAGTGGGAATCGACTGGATGGCACTGGGTTTTTTTGGTTTGTCACGTGCATATGAAAGCTGGACAATGAATAAGGAAGACCAAAGAAGAAGTGGTGCCTTTGAATTACGGTATTGGTGAAGAATATTGACTATACCATAGATTTCCAGAAGAACGAACAAATCTGTCTTGGGAGAAGTACAGCCAGAATGCTCCTTAAAAAAAAAAAAAGGGAAAATGGTGAGACTACATCTCACATACTTTGGAGGGACTAGTCCCTGGAGAAGGACATCATGCTTGGTAAAGTGGAGGGTCACTGAAAAAGAGGAAGGCCCTCAACAAGATGGGTTGACACAGTGGCTACAATGGTCTCAAACATAGCAACGGTTATGAGCATGGTGCAGAACTGGGCAGTGTTTTTGTTGTGTTGTACATAGGGTTGCTATAAGTTGGAACCAGCTCAATGGGAACAGGTTTTTGTGGAGTCCCTGGGTAGTGCAAATAGCTAAGTACTTGGCTGCTAACCAAAAGGTTAGAGGTTCAAATCCACCCAGAGGCCCCTTGGAAGAAAGGCCTGGTGATCTACTTCCAAAAAAACCACCAGCTCTTGAAAACCGTATGGAATGCAGTTCTACTTTAATACACATGGGGTTGCCATGAGCTGGAATCAACTTGATGACAACAGGTTTGGTTTTTAGTTATATATTTTTTAAAGCCTGGAATGTTATGCATTGTATTGGGTCCCCCTAGAATATGTGTTGAATTCCTGGCCCTTTATCTGTGGATATGATCCTGTTCAGAAATAGTTCTTTTGTTATGTTAATGAGGCCATGCCAGCATAGGGTGGGTCCTAAACCTAATCACTTCCGAGTTCTAAAAAGACCAGAATAGACACAGAGATACACACGTGTGGGAAGACAGATGCCATGTGAGGATATTGTCTGTAAGCAAAGGGACTAAGGAATGCTCAGGGCTACAATGGTGAAAGAATCAACATGGGAGTCTGACTTGGACTTTCAGCCTCCAGAGCTGTGAGAACATAAACTTCTTCTTTAAAGCCACCAATTTGGGGTGTTTGTGTTACAGCAGCACTGGGTAACTAAGACAGTCTTCTACACTAAATATTCTGAGAGTCATCTACGCTAGTGTATCTATGTTAGTTACTTATAAATGTTGTGAATTTGGGCAACTCATTAATCTCTTTGAGCCTTGACTTTTTCTCCTATAAATTGGAAATAATGCACGTAGAGTTGTTTTGGAGATAAAATAATTTATGTGAGAATACTTCGTAAACTACTAATTTAAATATAACTTGAGATAATGGTGCTGCTGAGATGAGAAGAGGCAGGAAAGTGAACAAAGAGAGGAGAAAATGTAAATAGAAGGGGAATAAAAGGACAGGGTCTAAAAAATACACCTGATATAGATGAGTCCAGTAATACCAACAGTTTTCTCAGGGGATTTCCTATTATATTAACTCTGGAAGAAATTGGACAAAACTGTTGTACCATGCAGTGTTTAGCTTTGATTTTGCTAGGAACTTTATGGAATCATCTTTCTGTTTTCATCCTTTTGATTGTAAATGAAAAAAATATAAGATGGGAAGCATTTATATATGTGTAGCCAAACAGATGGCTTCTTAAATTTTAGTAAAATACTGTGGTTTGTATTACTGGGCTTTATGTGGTGTTAGATTAATGACAATTTATATTCTGGCTTTTTTGTTTTATTTTTGCATCTCTTCTTCTGTGTTAGGTAGAGTTTTATAAAGCCTACATAACCAAAAGGTCAGCAGTTTGAATCCATGCTACTTGGGAACCCTATGGGGCAGTTCTACTCTGTCCTATAGCTCAGCTCAACGGCAACGGGTTTTATTATATTTTTTATAATCCAAAGTAGTAAAATGCTGAAATTACTGCCAACTTGTTTAGCTACCCAATAGATTTTCTCCTTCCTATACAGCTTTATTGAGGTATAATTTACGTACCATAAAATATATCCGTTAAAGGTGTGTAATTCACTGATTTTTAAGTATATTCACAGGGTTGGTTATATGATCATCACCACTATCTAATTTTAGAACACAACCAATGGGATTTTTTTTTTTAAAGTTATAACATTTGTTGGCAATAATCTTTGAACATTTGAGGCTAGTTATGTATAAATCTTATTGTAACTGTGCATAAAGACATAGTTGCCTAATACATTTACGATCAAATGCTTTTACATATTGATAGTGAGTTATTTGGGGATACAGAAAAATAGAACATCAAGTAGATTTAAGCAAATCAGGTAGGTTCTTAAATTGATCTCCAGTCTGATGAATAGGGAGGTATCTGGATCTAGCTACTAGTGAAGCTTCATGAAGCATGGACTGAAACCGTGTGGCATATGTATCTTCCCAGCCTCTCCATTTACCCTAGATTTGGAGGCCCAGGGTTTCTACGTATAATTCCTTCACTTTTAGCTTCTGTTGATCACAGAAATGGCTGGCAGTTGATGTCGAACCGGGCTTTTTCTGCTTTTCACTTGGCTTCGTAGTTGGGAAATGGTTCTGGCCTTTACCCCTTTTTAGGAAGTTCAGAAATGAAGATGGTAACTAATACGTAGTAGACCTTCTAGATACAACGAGGAAGGACTTAATAAAACTTGGAACCCACGTTTTTGTATTTTATACAACCAACTGTTCGGGATCTAAATAAGTCTTTCTAGTGGCCGTGTGGGTCAAAGTAGAGCTGTACCATAGGGTTTCCAAGGAGTGGCTGGTGGATTCGAACTGCTGCCCTTTTGGTTAGCAGTCTGAATTTTTAACCACTGTACCACCAGGACTCCATTGAACACCTACTATGTGCCAAACACTGGGCTGGGGACTTTTGGATATTTTATCTAATGAAAAAATTATTTATCCCTCTCTCCAATTTTTTGTTGAGTTTATTGAGTGCTTATTAGGTACTGGCCTCTGTGTACAGGAGTGAGCAAAAGCAGACATGGTAGTATATCTCATCCAAACACTGTTTGTATATAAAATTGATAAATGCTATGGTCTTGAAAGGTTAGGAGAAGACCTAGTACTGTTATTAGAGTTGGTGACTAGGGCTGACATATAAGCATCAAAAACAGGGTGAGATTAGCAAGACTGTATATAAGAACAAAGTATATGCATGGTAGCAGAGGTGTGGAGAAATGAGACAATCACAGCAATTGGAATGAGGGGGTGTTGTCATCTACAGATGGAAAAAGATAATGGAATAACCATCAAATATACAAGAGAAGAAGTGAGGAATCAGAGATGAATTGTGGCTTCCTATTGGGGTCCTGGGAAAATGTCAGTCATCACTGGGATAGCCAATGTGTTGTAATGTCCTCAGCACAGTGTCACCCTACACTGGGCTCAGGCTTCCACATAGCACAGGTCAACCAGCTCTGACCCTCCCCTCCCCATTGTAAAAATGGGATAAAAATACAGTGAAGATTTGGAAATGGATAGGTATGGTTGTTGCACATCATGATGAATGTGGTTAATGTCATTGAATTGTACATGTAAAATGTTTTGTTACATATATTTCACTGCAGTAAAAATTAAAAAAAAAAAATTTCAGTGAGGACAGAGGGGGAGAAAAAACAATGACATTCCCTTGGCAATTCTTAAAATGCTTCACTGAAGAGGTGACAGTTGAGCTACATTTTGAATTGTAAGTAAGGCTTTTTGTTTTTTTGAGAGGCAGATTCCACTTTATTTTATTTATAGTTTTTATTGTGCTTTAAATGAAAGTTTACAAATCAAGTCAGTCTCTCACACAAAAACCCATATACACCTTGCTACACACTCCCAATTACTCTCCTCCAATGAGACAGCCCCCTCTCTCCCTCCACTTTCTCTTTTCATACCCATTATAAGTAAGGTTTTGATAAGCAGAGAATAAGGGAAATGAATATGGAATATCCATTAGAGGGAATAAAAAAAAAATGAAATGTTGCATGGAGAAGCACTTGGTGGTTATTTTCATGATCTTCACCTCAAAAAACTAAGGAACTATAGAAATCCTGTATTCACTATACACACATAAATAGGTAAATAATAGATTATTGACTGCAGCCTCTTAAACTTGACTATATTTCTAGCCAGTGTGATCTCTTATAATAAACTTCACATATTTACAAAAAAAAAGATGCCCTTTTATTCAGTCTACAGATATCAGCACCAAGCTTTATAGAATCTCTCTCATAGATCTGAGGTTCACAAATGCCAGTTCTGTGACAGACTGGCTTCATTAAAAATCAGTTGTCTTAATAGAACTTTATTATGCCATCTATCTTAATGATTTATACACTCACACGTGCATGCATGTGCATGTGTGTGTGTGTGTGTATATATATAAATCAGCTCTCCATTTTTTCAAGTATTCGGAATTCTGTCTTTATTTGCAAGCAACTTCGTATTAAATAATCATATCATAATTATTTTCCGAGATATTTTTCGAGCATATTACCAGTTGGCGTCAAGCCAACCCTGACTTAGGGCAGCCCCATGTGTGTTAGAGTAGTACTGTGCTCCATAGGGTTTTCAATGGCTGATCTCCTGGAAGTAGGTCGCCAGGTCTTTATGCTGAGGTGCCTCTGGGTAGACTTGAAACTCCACGTTTTTGGTTAGCAGCTGAGTGTGTTAAGCCTTTGTACAACCTAGGGACTCCCCCAGGATACTAACAAAGTCTGATTTATTTTTTCGACATTAGTTAGGGTGAGCCTAAACTATTCTAGATAGAACGTATTTATCTTATTAATTACTTACAGTGAGGATAGAGTGAAGCCACAGTCTTATTAGTCATCTAAATATCTAATTTACAGGCACAGTTTTATTCTTAGCCCATCATATTTTTTCACAGGTTTCAGAACATATTTTCTCTTTATCATCATTATCATCTATTTACCATTAATGAAGTACCAACAAAACAAAACAGCTCTCATATTAATTGCAGTGATGTTTACTATCTATAACCTAATCTGTAACCTTTTTTTAGATTAAAAAAAACAAATAGGGGAAGCAAGCTGAGAGTATGGATAAGGGAAGGAGTATGAAATAGTAGTCTCAGAGGTTGGAAAAGGTGAATTTGTTGTTGTTGGTGCCATCAAGTCAGTTCCAACTTAAAGCAATCTCATGTACAACAGAATGTAACACTGCCCAGTCCTGCATCATCTGCACAATTGTTGCTATGTTTGAGCCCATTGTTGCAACCACTGTGTCAGTCCATCTTGTTGAAGGTCTTCCTCTTTTTGGATGACCCTCTATTTTAGCATAATATCCTTCCCCAGCAATTGAGCCCTCCTGATAATATGTCCAAAGTATGTGAGATGTATTCTCGCCATCCTTGCTTTTAAGGAGCATTCTGGCTGTGCTTCTTGTGCTTTTTCCAAGACAGACTTGTTCATTCTTTTGGCAGTCCATGGTATATTCAGTATTCTTAACCAGCACCGTAATTCAAAGGTGTCGATTCTTCTTCGGTCTTCCTTATTCATCGTCCAGCTTTCACATGAATATAAGGTGATTGAAAATATCTTGGCTTGGGTGAGGCGCACCGAAGTCCTCAAGGTGACATCTTTGCTTTTCAATATTTTAAAGAGGTCTTTTGCAGAAGATTTGCCCAATGCAATGCGTCTTTTGTTTTCTCGACTGCTGCTTCCGTGGGTGTTGATTGTGGATCCAAGTAAAATGAAATCCTTGACAACCTCAGTCTTTTCTCCGTTTAGCATGGTGTTGCTTATTGGTCCAGTTGTGAGGATTTTTGTTTTCTTTATGTTGAGGTGCAATCCATACTGAAGGCTGTGGTCTTTGATCTTCATCAGTAAGTGCTTTAAGTCCTCTTCACTTTCAGCAAGCAAGGTTGTGTCATCCACAGAACGCAGATTGTTAATGAGTCTTCCTCCAATCCTGATGCCCTGTTCTTCTTCATATAGCTTCTTGGATTATTGACTCAGCATACAGATTGAATAGGTACAGTGAAAGGATAGACTTGGGAAGATAGGTATGATGAATAGTCTTGGGAAGTATTGTATGATAGTTCAGAAGCTCTGAAGGACTACTTGAGGTTAGTGATAATGGTTGAATGTGTTTGGCAGCCTTGCCACATACAA
Source organism: Loxodonta africana (assembly GCF_030014295.1). Classification (NCBI taxonomy): domain Eukaryota; kingdom Metazoa; phylum Chordata; class Mammalia; order Proboscidea; family Elephantidae; genus Loxodonta; species Loxodonta africana. The sequence continues at coordinate 55,724,120 of NC_087357.1, read as the reverse complement.
CAGAAAGTTATTTTAACTCTAAATAAAATCAGTATATAGTAAATAGATGTTCTTGTTAATATTTAACTGCAGGCTAATACTCGATATTAAGGAGCCCTGGTGGCACAGTGGTTAAAGCACTCAGCTGCTAACCAAAAGGTTGGCGTTTCAAACCCACCAGCCCTTTCGCGGGAGAGAGATGTGGCAGTCTGCTTCCATAAATATTACAGCCCTGGAAACCCTATAGGGCAGTTCTACTCTGTTTTGTAGGGTTGCTATCAGTTGGAATCACTTGATGGCAGTGGGTGTGGTTTTTTTTAATACTTGATATTAGTCTGAGGGCTGAAGAGTATTCAGTATCAAATGCCTAATTGAGTTATGATTCAATCTTTTTATATTGTGGTTATTAAATTATACTTGTAGCTGAAAGAATGAGAGTAGTCTCTGGAGAATTATCTTGTTTATACTGACTGCTGAAAATCAACCTGGACTCATTGGTGACTTTACTTGTTTAGCATTGTTATGGATCCTCCAAAATGTGTGTCAACTTGGCTAGGCCCTGATTCCCAGTGTTGTGTAGTTATCTTCTATTTTATCATCTGATGTAATTTTCCTGTGTGTTATAAATCCTAACCTATATGATGTTAATGGGGCAGAATTAGAGGCAGTTATATCAATGTTTTTTTTTTTTTTATATCAATGAGGCAGGACAGAATCTACAGGATTAGGTTGTATCTTAAATCAGTGTCTTGAGATACAGATGAGAGAAGCGAGCAGAGAGAGATGGGACCTCATTATGACCAAGAAAGAAGAGCCAGGAGTGGAGTGTGTTGAAAGGAGGAAAGGACCTTCACCCAGAGCCGACAGAGAGAGAAAGCCTTTCCCTAGAGCTGGCGCCCTGACTTTGGACTTCTAGCCACCTAAGCTGTGAGAGAATGAATTTCTGTTTCTTAAAGCCGTCTACTTGTGGTATTTCTGTTACAGCAGCATTAGATAACTAAGCCAAGCATATTTTAGTATTTATCAGTGGCATATGTGTTTAACATTTTTGTATACTTATAGGTAAAATTAAGTTAAATACACAATGAGTACCAAATGTGTACCTGGTAGTATTATACTAAATGTTATGCTTTCTGTACTCTAAAAAGGAAGCAACATGAAGGCAGGAATTTGTTGTTGTTGTGCTTTAAGTGAAAGTTTACAGCTCAAGTTAGTTTCTCATATAGAAATTTATGTACACATTGTTATGTGACCCTAGCTGTTCTCCCTATAATGTGACAGCACACTCCTCCTTTCCACCCTGATTTCCGGTGTCCATTCAGCCAGTTCTGCCCCTTTCTGCTTTCTCATCTTGCCTCTGGACAGAAGCTGCCCATTTAGTCTCATATATCTACTTGAACTAAAAAGCACACTGTTCATGAATATCATTTTATGTCTTATAGTCCAGTCTAATCTTTGTCTGAAGAGTTGGCTTCAGGAATGGTTTTAGTTCTGGGTTAATAGGGAGTCCAGGGGCCATGTCTTCCAGGATTCTTCCAGTCTCTGTCAGACCATTAAGTCTGGTCTTTTTACTAGAATTTGAGTTCTGCACCCCATTTTTCTCCTGAGAGACAGGAATTTTTACCTGTTTTGTTCACCTGTATATCCCAGAACAGTGCCTTGCACAGTTAAATATGTACTGAATGTATGATATTTTCTTTTGGAGGGGGTGAGGGGAAAGTTGTAACCTCCATTACTAAGCACTTTACAGTGTATTCTCTCTCATTGTCTTCGTGGTATCCCTGAGGTACAGTCTGTAATTATCTCCATCTTACATATAATAAAACTGTGAGGTTTAGAGAAGTGCTCAAGGGCATAGGCTAGCAAATTATAGAGCTGAGATGTGAACTTATTTCTCTGCTTTCAAAACCATTGCTTTAAATCCAGTTGTTTTGCTTAAGACTCTTACGGGTACAAGTTATAGAAATAAACTTGATTAAACAGAAAGGAAGAGTTTATGATAAGGATTTAGGAGTATCTTATGAAAAAAAAAAAAACAATTTTTTTTTTTTTATGAAGCACTGGTCAGCTGTACCTAAGATGGCTTCAGGACCAGAAACTGAAAACCTGTCAGAACACAGGGAGATCTTTTTCTGCATGTCTGCTTCATTTTCTTAACCCTTGTCTTAGTTATCTCGTGTTGCTATAACAGAAATACCACAAGTGGATGGCTTTAACAAACACTAATCTATTTTCTCACAGTGTAGGAGGCCAGAAGTCTGAATTCAGAGTACCAGCTCAAAGAGAAGGCTTTCCGTCTCTGTCAGAAAGTACTTGTGTCTTTAGGTTCTGCTTCCTGGTTCCTTGGAGATCTCCATGTGTCTTCGCATCTATTTTACCCCTATCTCTCTTTCTGCTTTCCTGTTTAATCTCTTTTTATACCTCAAGAGATCCCCCCTCCCCCGCACAAACCTGCCTCATTAACATAATAAAGACAGCCCATTCCCAAATGGGATTATAACCACAGGTAAAGAGGTTAGGATTTATAACACATATTTTCGAGGTAAGTCAATCCATAACAATCCCTTCGTTTCTCTCCTGTGCCTTCTTCCCGCCTCACATACCCAGCCCCACCAAATGGATACATGTTATAGCGCCAGTCACAGAGAATAAAAGGTTATCTCTGAGACCCAACTCAAAATTATCAAGACCGGCCAAACTTAGATCAGTTATCCATCCCTGATCCAGTGACCATGACCAAGGGGCTAGACTCCCGAAGTATCACTGTGGCTGCAAAGGGACCACCTCGGTGAATCTGAGAATAGTTCTTGAGCTGGGTAGATGCCGTAAAGACACGATGACATTCTATCCATACAGGTGTTTTGAAACTTTTTTGTCTATGGCATGTAACAAGATACATTTTACATTGCAACTCTCTGTATATAAAACAGACCAAACCACACAATACTTAGTCTTACTATATGTGAGAAGGGACAGTTTAGTAGGTTGAATTTACCATCTAGTAATGAGTTGTAACCTATGAGTTGAGAGTATTGCTCCACTCTACACCCGCAGGGGCCTAGTTGAAATGGTGTTATTATTATCTCGTCTGTGGCATCTGTGGCACTGCTTTGTAAATGACGATGCCCTGTAGTGAAATGCCTATGATCATTTACGTTACTAAATCTCACGATTGACCTACTTTGAATTCAGCTCTATGTTTGAGAAAGAATTTCCTAAAATAGCATTTTCAGAGTGAATGTAGTATACCTACTCCTCACTTATTCACTCCTTACCCAACTTTTCGCATTTACGACAATAGTAAAAAATCTGTCCGACTATTTTGTGCATTAATGACGTACTTCTGGCAGTAATAAACACCAAGGTGTGAGGCAAAAGTAATGTTGGCTGTGATGGTTAAGTTTAGGTGTCAACTTCGCTGGGCCACAATTCTCAGTGGTTTGACAGTAATGTAATGATGTAATTTGGTAGTTATGTAATGATGTCATTCTCCATTTTGTGATCTAATGTGGTCATCCTCCATTTTCACCTAACGACCTGGTCTTTAGGACCTAACTGTTTCGATATGTGAAGAGTGGGTGTATTCAGACATTTCTAGTGAAAAAAAATCAGTAAAGATCTCAGTGCTCACATTATGCCCCATTTTCCAAGTTACCTCATTCAAAAGCATTTGTTGTAAGCTCCTGGACACACAACATCATATTCTTTCTTAAGAATTCTGCATATCTAAAGCAAAGTTTGTTTATTTTTATAACTTGGGGGAAAAAATCAAGGTCAGAGAACTAAAAGAAGACTCCAAACCAACCTTTAGTAGGCCTTAATGTAAAGTTTTATTTCTGAAGGCTAATAATCAATCTAGTAGTCACTTGCAAATTTGAAGCATGTAAAATATATCAAGAACCTGAAAGTAAGATAAAGGAAAAACACAATTAGCCAGTTGAAATAAACATCAAATAAAATCCATGATAAACCAGCCTATTTACTGAGGAATGACATTCATGAAGGAATGACTGAATTTATTGTTGTGTGAGGAAGGTCAAGTCCAAAGTCCCACTGGGTAGTGGGAATGGGAAGGGCAAACATTCATCTATTCAGCAAACATTTATTGTATTACTACTATAGAGAGTTTATATTTCTGTTTATCCTTCCCAAGAGGAGAAGGAGGAAGTAGGGATTTTATATTCAGACTCACCAAGTCTCTCTTCTAGCTTTTGCCATCTCTAACCACAAGGACAGTTCCTTGTTTATTTTTATTTACTGCCAAATTGACAAGTAGAAAATAATAATCCTATGCTGAAAAGTAGATACAGGATAGTTTGCTGGGGTCGCTCACCATCTTTATACTCCCATATATGTAGGCTCATTTCAGTTAGACCTTTTGGGTTCTCTTGAGTTATGGAGATCAAGGGTGATAAAATTGTGAATGCCAAGGATCTACTGCATTAGGAGCTGGTTAGTTGTTTCTGACATTTGAAGTAGAAGTCTTGTTAATGAAATTCTTACACGGCTGTTTTCTTCGTTTTTGCTGAAGCTGGTTGGAAGTGGGTGGAGAGAATCTAAAGGGGACTGTCCCATTTTTCTTCCTTCCCATCTTATCTCATCCTGTGGTTACGCAGGCACAGAAGCTTGGGTAGGTTCCAGCTCCTTCATCAGGATATTCCTACTTGTCCCATTACTTTACCCTGCTAGCAGCTTCATGTCTGTGTCCAGATGTTTTTGTTTTCTCTTATTCTGTTGAAGATGTCTACCGTGGGTGCCTTTCTTTAGAATGTGAAGGGCTTCTTCAGCTCTTGTTTTATGCCAGTGATGCTGTCTTTGGCTGCAGTTGCCCTTTTTGGTCATATTTGAGCTTAATCCCCCTTAGTTCTATACAGTAATACCCTTTCTTCCATCTTCCTTTTACTGAGGGTTAAAATTTGTATTTTACCTTTATCTCTTATCCTTTGAAGGACAAGTTTTATACCTCTTATTTAAGGGGCTCAACATTTTCTTCCAAGACAGATTTGTTCGTTCTTCTGGTAGTCCATGGTATGTTCAGTATTCTTCGCCGACACCGTTCACATGCATGATTTCTTCTCTGGTCTTTCTTATTCATGGCAAGGATAGTGAGACTTCGTCTCATGTACCTTGAACATGTTATCAGGAGGGACCAGTTCCTGGAGAAGGACATCCTGCTTTGTACAGTAGAGGGTCAGCGAAAAAGAGGAAGACCCTCAACGAGATGAATTGACACAGTGGCATCAACTATGGGCTCAAACATAGTTGATGATTGTGAGGATGATGCAGGACCAGGCAATGTTTCATTCTGTTGTACATAGGGTCGCTATGAGTTGGAACCGACTCGATGGCACCTAACAACAACATTTTCTCAACCCCTAATGGAGTTGTTCTCACTTTTGGTTTGGCACAGTCTTCTTTGTTGTAATTTAATAACTATGCTAGTCTTGCTGAGATAGGGAAAATGAAAGGGTAAGTAAGGACTCTCTTTCCTCTGGTACCTTTTTATTTAACTCAGAAAATACACGTCTTCAATGACCTTATTTGTTACATTCATAGAAAACAGAATATAACTTCCACTGTCTTTGAGGTAAAGTTTTGAGGAGAAATGCATCGTATTACATTCAATAACTAAAAAATGAATCCCAGTCTAATTCAGAACTTTGTTGAAGAAGTTTCTTTCACCTAGGAAAGGGGTAAAGAATTTCTTTCCTTAGTTCTTCATTCCCTCAGTGTACCTGGACCTTTACTTTCAAGCTAAAACTGTAAGTAGTTCAGCTACAGTGTATGATAGCTGAGACTTTCATACTTGAATCTACATTTATGTCAGTTTTTTGTGGGGAGATGTATCCAGGAATCCAAAGTCATTTTGGGGAATCCGTATGCTCTAAAAAGCAAGGTATTTTTCTTTTGCAGCTAGTAAGACTAGAATGTATATTTGGCATTGCCATCATTTGCATTTATTTATCTTTTAAAAAAAATTTATTGTGGAAAACAATTATATAACAGAAAATTTGCCATTTTAACCATTTTTAAGAGTACAGAATTCAGTGGCATTAATTACAGTCACAGTGTTGTGCAACCTTCGCCACTATTTCCAGACAGAAACTTTGTACCTGTGGATCGGTAACTCCCAGTTTCCCCTTCTCCCAACTCGCAGCAACCTCAAATCTTCTTCTGTCTCTATGAATTTGCCTGTTGTAGATATTTCATATACATTGACTCATACAATATTTGTTCATTTGTGTCTGGCATATTTCACTTAGTATAATACTTTCAAGGTTCATTCATGTTGTAGCATACATCAGTGCTTCATTCCTTTTTATGGGTGGATAACATTTGGTTGTATGTATATACCACATTTTTCCATCCATTTATCTGTTGATGGGCCTAGGACACAATTTCTACATCTGGCAATTGTGAATAATGCTGCGATGTACATTGGCATACAAGTATCTGAGTCTCTGCTTTCAGTTCTTTTGAGTATATACCTAGGAATGGAATTGCTGGGTCATATAGTATCCTATGTTTAACCCTGAGGAGCAGCCAAACTGTTTTCCACAGCAGCTGCACCATTTTATATTCCCACCAGCAATGTATAAGGATTCCAATTTCTCTACATCTTCATCAATACTTGTTATTTTCCATTTTTCTGATAATAGCCATCCTAGTGAATGCGAAGTTAGATAATAGCCTCTGATGCCAAAAGTTTTTAATTTGGTGAAGTCTAGTACATCTGTTTTTTCTTTTGTTGTTTGTGCTTGTTGTGTTGTATCTAATAGTCCACTACCAAATCCAAGGTCCTGAAGATTTACTGTTTTCTACTAAGAGTTTTATGGGTTTAGCTTGTATAATTAGGTCATTGATCCTTTTTTAGTTAATTATTGTGTATGATTTGATATAGGGGTCTAACTTCACTCTTTTGCATATATAATTTATCTTTCTTAACCTATACTTCTGTTGTATTCTCTGTGGGAAAGATTTAGTCTTGTTAGTAATTTTATTTATTTTTAAATTTTATTTTGTTGTTCTTGAGAATATACACAGCAAAACACACACCAATTCAACAGTGCCTACATGTACAATTCAGTGACTTTGATTATGTTCTTTGAGTTGTGCATCCATTCTCACTCTGCTTTTCTGTGTTGCTCCTCCATTAACATAAACTCACTGCCCCCTAAGGTTCCTATCTAATCTTTGGAGTTGCTGTTGTCAATTCAATCCCATATAGATAGTCCCTAAAAGAGCATAATGCTCAAGGCAGACCTTTTTTTTACTAGTTAAGCTAAACCGTTGTGTGGTTTTAAGACTTCAAGAGAAAGGCTGCAGGGGCTATTTTTGGTTTAAGGTTTAAATGTTATCTCAGGGCAATAGTTTCAGGGGTTCACCCAGCCTCCATGGCTTTAGAAAGTCTGGAGTTCATGAGAATTGAAATTCTCTTCTGCATTTCCAATCGCCCCCAACTTTGATCAGTATTCTTCTATAGAATCCTTGATCAAAATGTTCAGTAACGGTAGTTGGCACTGTCCAGTTTCTTCTGGTCTGATGGCAAAGGTGGCAGTTGTTCGCGGAGGTAATTATCTATACATTCCATATCCTTCTCCTATTCCTGACTCTCTTTCTTCCTCTGTTGATCCAGGCAGATAGAGACCAATTGTTGTATCCTGTTAGTAATTTTAAATGAAGAATAAACTTTTAAGAAAGATAGTAAAATACTTTATTAAGAAATCTGCTGAAGTATGGATGACAAAATTGTATTCAAAAGGGGAATGTATTCTGGAGTAGTTTTTGAAATAAACTCTCTTTTTAATGTCCTTGGTAACTCTATATGTGTTTCATACTTTTTGTTTATGATCGAATGTCACTTAATCCACTTTCTGCCAGAGTTTCTCTGTGATATTTATACCCATTATAAATTTGTTGGTCAGTCTTTAGATGGAGTAATAGTAATTGTGAAATCTAGACTTGTAACCTTACTGTGTTTTAGGATTTTATTTTCCTCTGACAGTTATTTTGGTAGTAAAATGTTTGCTATTACTAACAAAGGTTTTTATTTTCCTTGATAACAGATTTATACCTGAAACTGGAAGATGTGACCCATAAATTTAATAAGCCCTGTATAATGGATGTAAAAATAGGGCGTAAAAGCTATGATCCTTTTGCCTCATCAGAGAAGATTCAGCAACAGGTCAGCAAGTACCCATTAATGGAAGAGATTGGGTTCTTGGTGCTTGGCATGAGGGTAAGAATGTTAATATACACATTTCTCTTTATCTGTTCTTCCCCTTCCCTTCCCTTGAAAATTATAGATATTATAATCCTCATATATCAGAATATACTGTGGAATTGGTTTAGCCTCAATGTATAAGCCCAATGAGGGCAGAGATTTTTGTTTCTCTTCTTCACTGACGTATGGTCAGTGTCTTTAAGGGTTCTGGCACATAGTAGCTGCTGAGTGAATAGGTAACTGAATGGCCGTTGCCGAAGACTCTGACTTTGGTAATTTTTTTTTTTTTAAGTAGCTTTAAGTTTAAGTGAAAAAAAATGTTAACAGTAAACATGATAGTATTTGTGGTTTTCCTGTGAGAAAAGGGCTAAGTTTATATATTCAGTCATTTTTCTATATTTTTAAAATAGAAGAGGGAAAATGAAAACTGGTCATTGTTTCAGACTTTGCTGCATAACAGACAACTCTAAAATTTAGTGATTTCAAACAGCAGTGGTTTTCTTTTTCTCATGATTCTGTAGGTTGGCAATTTGAGCTGGGCTCAGCTGGGCAGTTCTACTGAATTTTGCCTAGGATCCCTCATGTGGCTGCAGTCATTTTGTGGCTTGCCTGGGGCTAAGTAAGCTGAGATGACCTCGGCTTCTTGTCCCTGAGTTGGTGCTAATTGTTGGCTGGGCCTCTTCCCATGTAGTCCCTTACCCTGCAGAAGGCCAGCTCAAGTCTCTTCGTGTTGCAGTGATGCATTCCAAGAAATTGAGACCGGGATTTGCAGGTTTCTTGGAAGTCTGGTAGGAAGTCACTTGATGTCACTTTCATTGAATTCAGAGTATATCACAGAGTGAGCCCAGATTGAAAGGGAGAGGAAATAGACTCCACTTCTGATAGAGGGCATAGCAAAGTCACAGTGCAACTGGGAATATGCCCAAAGATGAGAAGAATTGTTGCGCCATCTTTGCAAACAATATGCTACAGTTAAGAAGTAATAATGAAATAAAAACCTCTAAACAAATGATGTCTTTAAGATGTGTAGAGGTACAAATTCTCATAAAAAGACCAGACTTAATGGTCTGACTGAGACTAGAAGGACCCCGGGGTCATGGTTCCCAGACCTTCTGTTAGCCCAAGACAGGAACCATCCCCAAAGCCAACTCTTCATACAGGGATTGGACTGGACTGTAAGATAGAAAATGATACTTGTGAGGATTGGGCTTCTTGGATCAAGTAGACACATGAGACTATGTGGGCAGCTCCTGTCTGGAGGAGAGATGAGAGGGCACGGGGGGTCAGAAGCTGGCCGAATGGACATGAAAACAGAGAGTGAAGGGAAGGGGTGTGCTGTCTCATTAGGGGTAGAGTAATTAGAAGTATATAGCAAGGTGTGTATAAATTTTTGTATGAGAGACTGACTTGATTTGTAAACTTTCACTTAAAGCACACACACAAAAAAGATGTGTGGAGGTAAAAATTTGTGAATATGAGAAATGATTGCTTGCCTGTATAAGCATAATAGATAGTTTTCAACTTCATCATGTCAGAAAACATATGGTCTTCTTTTTGTACTTTTTTTTTCTTTTAATTCAGGAAGCATTATAGAAGAGTTGTTAATGTGATGGTCATAAAAGCACAACTGAATTTGATGTTCTGATTGTAAACAAAAGCAAGGAAATTGTTCATGTAGTTATTTCATTTTAGAAATTGGTAACTGAATATGGGTAGATAGTAAAGAAAAAAGGGTAATGGAATAATTTAAAGAACAAACAAGAAGATGAAACGTCCCACAGGAATCTGAGTGGGCAACTATTTAACCCCTCAATGTTTTTAAATCTCTCATCCTCCCGCTACCCCTCTCACTTTCAGCAGACAACTTTGCCTTCTGCTTCCGAAGAAATAAAAGCTTTCAGACAGAATGTCTTAATTTCCTGATAACAGACTCCCTATTCCTTCCTGTCACATTGAGAAATTTTCCAATTCTGGTCTAAGGACAGTCCTTCCAAATGTCCTCTGGATCTTATTTCCTCTACTTCTTAAGACACCATACACTATTGATATTGTCTGTCTCTCCCTCTTTTTTCCCCTTGTGTCTTCAACTTGTGTCTCTCTTTGCTAAATCTTTTCCTTCTGTTTTAAATATGTTCAAATCACTCTCAATTAAAAAAAAAAAAATCAAAACCCCCCCTTTTCCCCTCCTCAGCTGTCCAGTTGCAGATTTAACTTGCCTCCCCTTCACCACCAAACTAGTTATTTCCATTTCCTCACTTTTCACTCAATATTCAATCCATTTTATCATGCCACCAGATTGGCTAGTCATGAAGGGTCCTAATGACATCTGCATGACAATAAATCCAAATAGCAATTTACTTTCCTTACCTTACTTTCTAGCAGCCTTCATTGCTGACCAGGTCCTCTTTAAAATGTTCCTTTTTGTGTCTATGACCCTACACTTCCCTGGTTTTTTCCTGAGGCCACTTTGTAGCTTTCTTTGCCAGGTCCGTTTTAATGCCTCCCTCTCTTTTCACTCTGTTTCTACCTAGGCAGTGCCCTCTATTCTCTCGTGTTCAGTACCGGTTACACCATAACTTGCAAATATATTTTCAGCCTCTGCTTTTTCTTTTTTTTTCTCCTCATCTGGCTGTCCAGCTGCCTACTAGAGGTTTTTCTTGGAGAATTTCTTGAGCATCTCAAGCTGAGTACATCAAAAATTGACACATTTGTCCCCCTTGCAAACTAACAACCACTGCCACAACGAATCTCTGTCATTCTCCATCTCAATAAATGGTATTACCGTACACCCAGTTTTACAAACTGGAAACCTGATAGTCACTGCTACTTCTCAGAGCAAGACATTAAGTCCTGTTCATCTTAAGTCCCAAACATCTCCTGAGTCCCTTCACTTCTGTGGTTCTCTGTAGCTGTTTTTCTAGTCTAAACCCATTAGGCCCAGATCTTTCTGCCGAAGATCATTCAAAAGCTGCTGTAGCAGTACATCGACAAGGAACTGCCAGAAATTCAGGCTGAATTCAGAAGAGGACTTGGAACGAGGCATGTCATTGCTGATGTCAGATGAATCGTGGCTAAAAGCAGACAATACCAGAAGGATGTGTACCTCTGTTCTAGTGACTATGCAAAGGCATTCGACTGAATTCCATAACACTTCATTGTGCTCATGAGGAGCCTGTACATGGACCAAGAGGCAGTCATTTGAACAGAACAAGGGGATACTGCATGGTTTAAAGTCAGGAAAGGTGTGTGTCAGGGTTGTATCCTTTCACCATACTCATTCAGTCTGTATGCTGAGCAAATAATCCAAGAAGCTGGACTGTATGAAGGAGAACAGGGCATCAGGATTGGTGGAATACTCATTAACAACCTGTGATATGCAGATGACTCAACCTTGCTTGCTGAAGGTGAAGAGGACTTGAAGCACTTACTGCTGAAGATCAAAGACCACAGCCTTCAGTATGGATTACACCTCAACATAAGGAAAACAAAAATCCTCACAAGTGAACCGATAAGCAACATTGTGATAAACGGAGAAGAGATTGGAGTAGTCAAGGATTTCATTTCACTTAGATACACAATCAATGCCCATGGAAGCAGCAGTCAAGAGATCAAATGATGTATTGCATTGGGTAAATCTTCTGCAAAAGACCTCTTTAAAGTGTTAAAAAGCAAAGATGTCACTTTACGGACTAAGGTGCACCTGGCTCAAGCCATGATGTTTCCAGTCGCGTCATACTCGTGTGAATCTGAACAATGAATAAGGAAGATTGAAGAAGAATTGATGCCTTTCAGTTATGTTGTTGACAAAGAATATTGAATATACTATGGATTGTCAGAAGAATGAACAGATCTGTCTTGGAAGAAGTACAGCCAGAATGCTCCTTAGAAGCAAGGATCGCAAGATTTGTGTCGTGTGCTTTGAGCATGTCATCAGGAGGGACCAGTTCCTATAGAACGACATCATGCTTGCTAAAGTAGAGTGTCATCGAAAAAGAGGAAGACCTTTAAGGAAATGGATTGACATGGCAGCTGCAATGATGGGCTCAAGCATAACGATTGTGAGGATGGTGCAGGACTGGGCAGTGTTTTGTCCTGTTGCGCTTAGGGTCGCTATAAATCAGAACTGACTCAACTGCACCTAACAATGACAGCAACAGTGAATGTGAAGTGATATCTTACTGTGAATTTGATTTACATTTCTCTAATGACTAATGATACTACATGCTTTTTCATGTGTTTATTAACCCTTGTATATCTTTTTGGAGAAATGTCTGTTTGGATCCTTTGCCCATTTTAATTCTAAGAGTTCTTTATACTAGATAGCAGCCTCTTATGACATACATGATTTGCAAATAATTTCTCTCATTCTCTGGGCTGTCTCTTCACTTCTTGATAGTGTCCTTTGAAGGACAAAAGTTTTTAATTTTGATGAAGCCCGGTTAATCTATTTTTCTTTTGTTGCTTTTGCTTTTGATGACATGTCTAAGAAACCATTGCCTAATCCAAGGTTACAAAGATTTATTCCTGTATTTTCTTCCAAGAGTTTTAGCTCTTACATTTAGATGTGATACATTTTGAGTTAATTTTTATGTGTGGTATTATGAACGGATCCAACGTCATTTTTTTGCATGTGGATATCCATTTGTCCTAACACCATTTCTTGAAAAGACTATTCTTTCCCCCATTGAATTACCTTGACACCTTTGTTGAAAATCAGTTGAGCATAAATAGAGAGTTTATTTATAGACTCACAGTTCTATCCCATTGATCTATATGCGTATCCTTGTGGTATTATCTACTGTCTTGATTATTATAGCTTTTAGTAAGTTTTTAAATCAGGAAATTTGAATCCTCCAACTTTGTTCTTTTTCAGGATTGTTTTGGCTATTCTGGGTCTACATGAATTTTAGAATCAGCTTTTCGGTTCCTGCAATTAAGCCAGCTGGGATTTGGTAGTTATTGCATTGGATCTATTAATCAATTTGTGTCTCCCAAACTTTTGAGTTCCTCAGTATTTTTTTCTCATACCTTCCTTCATACAGTAAAAAAAACCAAACCAAACCCATTGCCATCGAGTCAATTTTGACTCATAGCGACCCTATAGGACAGAGTAGAACTGCCCCATACAGTTTCCAAGGAGCAGCTGGTGGATTCGAACTGCTGGCCTTTTGTTAGCAGCCATAACTTTTAACCATTATGCCACCAGGGTTTCACCTTCATATAGTACTTAACAGTTTATAATTACATGTTATAATTACAAAGGATATAATTGATATGTGAATTACTAAATGAAAATGATGATGTCAGTATAGATTTAATTATGCAGTTCTAGAATGTTAAAACTGGGAGATAAACCTTGAGGTTTAATAGGAGTAGTATTAGGATTACTTTTTATAAATACTTTATCTCTGTGTTGTTGTTGTTAAAAAAAAAAAAAGTTGTTGTTAGTTGCTATTAAATCGGTTACGACCCATAGCAACTCCGTGTGTGTAGAATAACAGTGCTACAAAGGGTTTTTAAGTCTGTGACCTTTTGGAAGCAGATCACCAGGTCTTTCTTCCAAGGTACCTCTGGGTGAGTTCGAACTGCCAGCCTCTTGATTAGTGGTCAAGGGCTTAACTGTTCGTACCACCCAGTGGACTCCTTATTTCTATAGTAGATGAAGTCATTGAACCTTTTATAATAATACGTTTGTAGACTTGTGATAAACTTGAAATATTTAATAATTGATATTCCAAATCTTTAAAAGTTCTCTGCAGAGGGAAAATCTTCCTTTAAGTAAAATATCTTTTGATATCGCTGAATAGACTGAAGTTGACCAAGTATATCAGTTTTTAATATATTTATATTGTTTATCCAGTAGTAGAAGAGGCGTAGGAGATAAAATAGCTTGCCTGTTTCTGTGCTGAATTAGGAGTTGTTTGTTTTAAATGAGTTTAGGCAATTATACTGTTATTTCTCTGATGCCAAGGAAGTTAGACTCATTACTGATTTAATAACAAGATTTATTGAGATAAGTATTGTAATAGAGGTAGAAACAGAATAGAGCCTATAGGAACAAGGAAGTCAGGAGGAGTGTAGGGTGAAATTGGAAAAAGGTGGCCTTTTGAACTGGTAACAGGGAAAATAATAGGTAGAACAAGAAGAAGGAGAGCATATTTATCTAAGTTAGGATTTTATATAAAGTGATTGAAGTATACTGTATATGGGTAGCTGGGGGGGTATTTTATTTTAAAGTGTCAGACTTGAGAGAAGTCAGTATATCAGGCCCTTCTCTGGGGACTTTCTTTTTTTGAAATAATGTCATTATGGGTTAACTGTTACACACATGTTGCTTAATTTTTCATTGTTATATTGTCTCTGAAAATGTACTATGTTGTAGTTACAGGGATTTATTATATCTGTTTACCAAAAGCAATTGAAATATGTAGAAATTTACCTGAACATTTTTCGAAATGTAATTCAAGATGGTATGATTGTTAGATGTTCCAGCATAATTTGGAAACAAGTTAAATTTTTCATGAAGAAATACTTATTTTTTTGCAGAGAAATAACCTTCCCTAATCTCTGATTCCTTATCATTTGGGGAGAAGATATTTCTGTATTGATCACATTATCTAAAAACCAGTCTCTTTCTTCATATTTCTTTTTCCTTTGTAATAGAGGGTGGCAGTAACACTTCAGATTTCTTTTTCCCATAAGTTGATCTTAATAGGAGATGTGTTTTGATGAAGATGTTCGAATTTGCTCCTAAGGTTGTAAGTTCACATTATAAAATAAGCAAGTCACATGGTGAAGATTGATCTTAGAAGAGCTGGAACTTGTTGTTCTTGCTTGGGTTTTAATCCTCCCACTTGTCATTTAAAAAGAAAAAAAAAAGCAAACGCCTTTTTAGCCCATATTTGCGTGTTTCTAAGGGGGGAGTGTAACTTTTGATTTACAAATATCTTTGCTTCTAATTCTGGGTGGTGTGTAGAGATTGGAGAAACTTTCAATTTTTTTTGCATTCCAGCCTTAGCTAGTGAAGTAGATAAACAGAGCAAAAGAGGATATCAACAAAAGATCTTCACTGAAACTATGTGGCTTTAGACCATATGTGAAATTTAGAATCTCATATGTGAAACTTAATTCAGCTCAGATGATATACCTCAACAATAAAACAGTGATTTCTATTTTGAGGATCTTTTAAATATAGTTAGTTGTATTTGTAGAGGATATGAGTTTGATTGTTGTTTGTAACATATTTTAGATATACTATTCCTACAAGAAATAATCTGTCCTGTAATGTAATTTTTGGTGTTTTTAAAGTACCTCCCTCCATTTGTAGTAGCCGTGTGTTCAATATGAATTGTCCATCTTAATATAGGCTGCACGTGTGTGTATGTATCTAAGAACATGGTTGTATTTGAACTTTGCCAGTATAGGGAAGCATTTGAGATAGATGGTGATTAGCTATTTCAGACTGAAAGTTATAAATATCAATTTCTAAATAAGTATATTCTTAATACTTTTTTAAAAAATAGTTTTTGAAAATATAATACATAGTTACATAGTTCAAACTCTAAAAAGTGTAAAAATAAATACAGTGAGAAACCTTTCTCCAAGTAAGACAGTATTTTGTAGTTATTTTTACCCCAGTTTATCCTTCCAGAGACGTTTTAAACAAATACAAATGTTACATATATGTGTTCTTTTTTCTCTCTCCCTGTTTTTCATAAAACCTACTTTAAATATAGAATCTGTGTTTACCCAGTAAACATAAATTGTTCCTTATCTTGCTTTTTTTCCATTTACGATATCGTGGAGATCTTTCCATAGTGGCACAATGTCGTTATTCCGTAATTTAACCATTTCCCTTAGAACGGGTCCTTTGATTATTTCCAGCCTTTTGCTGTTACGAATAATGTACAAGTGAATAACCTTCCACTTGTATACTAGCATAAATTCCAAGAAGTGGCATTGCTGGGTCAAAGGCTTATATGCATTTGTATTTTGATAGGTATTGGCAGTTTGCCTGATAGACAGCAGTAGTTTTCAACCAGGGAAAATTTTGCCCCCCAGGGAACATTTGGCTATGTCTGGAGATATTTTTGTTGTCACACTGGGGGAATAGCGTTACTGGTACCAAGTGGGTGAAGGCTAGGGATGCTGCTAAACATCCTGTAATGCTCAGGACACCCTCTACGCCCCGCCCCACAATAAAGAATTATGCAGATTTCACTGTTGAGAAACCTTGAGAGGATTACTAATTTATACTTGCAAAATAATGAGCATACCTGTTTCCCTTGCCAATAGTATGTTTTCAAACTTTTGAGCATTTATCAGTTTTAATAGGGTTAAAATGGTATCTCGAGGAGATTATTTGTACTTATTATGGTCTTTTTTATGAATTTGAACTTTTTCTACATTTTTTCCAATTCTAACCGGGACCTTCTGTGGTGATCCTGGTCAGAGCAGTGGGTAGTGGTAGCTGGGCACCATCTACTTCTTCTGGTCAGGCTAGTAGAGGCTGTGGTTCATGTGGCCTGTTAGTCCTTTGGACTAGTTGTTTCCCAGAGTCTTTGGCTTCTTCACTCTCCTTTGCTCCAGATGTAAATAGACCAATAGTTCTATCTTAGGTAGACGCTTGCAAGCTTTTAAGACCCCAGACACTACTCACCAAAGCAGGGTGTAGAATGTTGTCTTTATGAACTATGTTATACTAATTGACCTAGATGCCTCCCAAGACTATAGTCCTTAGCTTCCAAGCCCAGTTAACTCAGTCCTGCGAGGTGTTTGGTTATGTCTAGAATGTTCCCATGACTGTGCTCCCGTGTGCTCTATTATATATATATAAATATGTTTACAGCACATACAAATGTTTGTAGAAATATGCACAGCCAAACCTATATATGCATGTGGGTATACTCCCATACGCCCTCCCACAGCTATTCACTATATGTATCTACCTATTTATCCACTCATAAATTATTGTTATTACTGTTGTTGCAGGAATATGTGTGTTACAGTATTTATTGTCATTGCCTTTTATTCCTGCACACCTCTCAGCATCTTTCCTTGCCTTGATCACGTGGTACTGACTCTCTTCATATTGTGTATTGTCTTTGCCTTCACCAGAGTTAACACCTGTCTACTCTCTCTCTCCCTTCCTCTCCCATCCCTGGTGTAACCAAAAAAAATGTTTCTTTCTGTGTGTAAACCTTTTCTTGACTATTTATAATAATGGTCTTGTACAATACTTGTCCTTTTGTGATTGACATATTTCACTCAGCATAATGTCCTCCAGATTCATCCATGTTGTGAGATGTTTTGTGGATTGATCATTATTCTTTATGGTTGTGTAGTAATCCATTGTGTATATACCACAATTAGTTTATCCGTTCATCTTTTGATGGACACTTGGGTTGATTCCATCTTTTTGCTATTGTAAATAATGCTGCATCCATTTTTTCTTAAAAAGAGTTTCCATTAGTAGTGAATGTTAAATTTGTTAGATGCGTTTTTAGCATCTATTGATAGGACTGTGATTTTTTTTTCTTCTTAGATCTATTAGAATGAATTATGTGAGTAGATTTTTCTCATCTTGAACCATCCTTGGCATTTCTAGGATAAGCCCTCCCTGGTCAAGGTGTGTTCATTTTTTAATATTCAATGTTTTTTTTTTTTTGACAGGTTTATCACGTTCATTCTGATAGCTATGAGACACAAAACCAGCATTATGGAAGAAGCTTAACAAAAGAAACTATAAAGGATGGTAAGGATTAAAAATATTTCAATGCCTTTGTTATTGAATTGTTACCAAATAATTCTAAAGGTATTTTAGTTTTAATTCTCTCTTAGTGATTTATAGTAAAGGAACTTTTTTTTTTCTTTTAACGGACCTAAGGTTCACAGAGTAATCATAGTCCTTGGTTCATGGTATGCCAAAACTATGGGTCCATGAATGGCCTTCTTTTGCTTTATTATTATTATTTTTTATTATACTTTTAAAAACATAATGAACATTTGTGAACCAGCCATCTAGCCTAAGTACTGGAACTAGAGGTTGTCGTAAAATAATTTTTCAAGTAAAGACTATAGATCATAATATATTAAAACTGTTTCATAACAGGCTTGAAAATGTTTGTTGTAGTTTGTATTTTATTGAAATTTCCCATTTATAGTTGAGCTATTTATTATAAACTTCTAGAGCTAAATAATGAAAAATCAAGTGGCATTAATTGATGTAAAGTCTATTGACGTGTATACTTCTAAAATATACGTAGGCAAGATATTAGAAAAGTAAAGATACCTTAAAAAAAGATACTTCCTGGAAATAAAATTCTCTTAGAAGTTTAATTTTAGCTCTGCCTTTTTTTTTTTTAGATGGGGAAGGGCATATGTGTAAACTGTTTGAAGAATTTTTATTTTACATATAGGAGATAAATATCCACAGTTGTGATCTTAAAAATTGGCGTTTGCCTTGATGTAATTGTTGTATTGTTTAGCTGCTGTCCAGTTGGCCTCCAACTTCCATGTATTACAGAGTAGGACTACTCCATAGGGTTTTCTTGGCTTTAATCTTTATGAAGCAGTTTGCCAGGACTTTCTTCTACAGAGACGCTGGGTGGATATGAACCACACCACCCTTTAGGTTAGCAACTGATTGCAAACCACTTCGGCCACCCACGTTCCTTCATACTTAACCAATAGCAAGATGATAATCAGTTTGACTATTTAAAATATTTTCTCAGGCTAATAATTTGGTCCTATCTGAATGCCTTTTTTTTTTTTTTTAAATTTCTGTTCCAAAGTGGGGAGAGGAGCTATTTAAAACAGAAAATCAAAATACATATAACCCAAAATTTCCAAATATTATAAAATGGGAATAAATAATTTTAAAAGAGACCTAATAATCTGATAAGTTAAAACAGTTAAAAGTCTTAGTTTGAGTAACACACTCAGCTAGAAGTAGTGCTGAGCCCTAAAAGTGAGCTTAACTTTTGTGTAAAGACTGATTTAGTCAATTTTACTGAGACCAAATTGAAATTAGCAGGGTTATGGTTTGGCATAATGATGGGCTTTTTGCCACCATTTAAAGTGATTATAATTTGATTCTAGGTTTTAGATTAGCTTTTGTGTATGTGTGTGTGTGTGCTGAAAGTATAACAAAACCTGAGCCCTATCAAGTTTCTACATGTACAATTCAGTAACACTGATTACATTGAAGTTGCGCTATTATTCTTGCTATCCTTTCCCAATCATTCTTCCACCGTAAACATAAAATGATGCCCCCCTGAGCAAAAATTACCCCTTTCTCTTTCTTTCCCACCCCTGATAACCACTAAATAATCTTTGGTCTCTGTGTATTTGCTTATTTCATATAATATTTGTCCTTTTGCCACTGACTTATTTTGCTCAACGTGATGTTTTCAAGGTTCACCCATCTTGTGGCATGTGTCAAGACTGCATTTGTCTTTATCACTGAGTAGTATTCCATGTGTGTATATACTACATTTTGTTTATCCATTTATCTGTTGATGGACGTTTTGGTTGTTTACATCTTTTGGCTATTGTGAAAAGTACTGCAATGAACATTGGCATATAGGTTTCTGTTTGCGTTCTTACTTTAACTTCTTCTGCATATATACCTAGGATTGGGATTGCTGGTTTTGACAGGTAATTCTATGTTCAGCTTTTTGAGGAACTGCCAAACTGTTTTCTACATTGGCTGTACGATTTTACATTCCCCTCAGCAATGGATAAGAGTGGATTAGTTCTTGAATGTGATTGTACCAAATAATCCTTACTATAAAATCTCTCACAATAGCCAGTTAATCAAATCTTGAAATCACATTTCTTAACAGAATATAGGTATAAAACTAAACTACCAGTCTACCTGTAATGAGTTTCTTTTTTTGTCTGAATAGGAGTATTTCATTTTACATGAGTGTCATCTGTTTTTTATTAAGAGCATCTTCACCAAAAACTAAGTTGAGATCCAAATTTCTATTCGTGACTAAAATTCTTATCTGTTCAATTAACTGTAGGGAATGATGGGGAAAAAATTGAAAAATTTGTACCTATAATACATTTACTTCCCAAATGATAGCTATTTTATAATTTTATTATAATCCAAAAATTTTGCTTTTTATAGGAGTCTCCAGGTTTTTTCATAATGGGTTCTGCTTAAGAAAAGATGCTGTTGCTGCCAGTATTCAGAAGATTGAGAAAATTCTGCAGTGGTTTGAAAGCCAGAAGCAGCTTAATTTTTATGCAAGTTCGTTACTGTTTGTTTATGAAGGTTCATCTCAGCCAACCACTACAAAATCAAATGACAGAACTTTGGCAGAAAAACTTTTGTCCAAAGGACAACTGTCGGATACAGAAGTACTGGAGTACAATAATAACTTCCATGTGTTAAGTTCTACAATGAATAGAAAAATTGAGACTTCAGTAGGCAAAAGCTTGTCCAAGATGTATGCTCGTCACAGAAAAATGTATTCAAAGAAGCATCACAGTCAGACTTCATTGAAAGTTGAAAATATGGAGCAAGACAATGGGTGGAAAAGCATGTCACAGGAACATTTAAATGGAAACGTACTTTCCAAACTGGAAAAGGTGTTTTACCACCTTCCCGCCAGTTGCCAAGAGGTTGCAGAAGTAGAAGTGCGAATGATAGATTTTGCTCATGTGTTCCCTAGTAACACAGAAGACGAAGGATATGTTTACGGGCTAAAACATTTAATTACTGTACTGCGAAGTATTTTAGAAAATTGAATCCTTTGCTGCAATCTTTTTAAGGGGTGGGCCAATCATAGTTGAGAGCAGAGGCCAATATCCCTGCACTTGTAATACTATGT
Source organism: Loxodonta africana (assembly GCF_030014295.1). Lineage (NCBI taxonomy): Eukaryota > Metazoa > Chordata > Mammalia > Proboscidea > Elephantidae > Loxodonta > Loxodonta africana. The sequence continues at coordinate 55,703,075 of NC_087357.1, read as the reverse complement.
AAAAAATTTGTATTGTGAGTCTACATTTTATTTGTCTTTATACTTTTGGTAGAAGGGTTAACTTTTTTATAATCTTACTCAGGAAAACTAATTATTTGTTCATTGGAAAACTATGAAGAATAAAGAAACTTAGGAATGTTAAGCAGGGAATGTGGTGGTACATGGCTTAAAGATCTGTTTGGCTCAAGCAAAATACAAACTATTTCTCAGTCATTAAGAGTTTAGTTAGCTTTCTGTAGCCAATTTATCATGAAATCTCTGTCCACCCAACCTTGACAATGAGCCATATCTAAACTATTAAATTATTGGAACACCTACAGAACTCTAGAAAGCACAGGTTGATGTCTTCAGTACTGCTGTGTATGAAGTTATTAAAACTGGAGAAAATGCTACTTCAGAAAAAGTACTGTTTAGGTTCTCTATTAGAAGTTCTGACCAGCATATTAAAAGGTGCTTCTTAGTGAAATTATTTAGAATTGTTGCATTCCAAAAGCAGGTTTTCCCTTTAATTTCTATTTATACGTCTATATATTTCAAAAATATTATACTTCATGAAAGAGATAATTGAAAATGAACAACAACAACAACAACAAATTCTTGCCAGGGTTAGAAGAGACAAGTTATTTGCAAAGAACATATTTTTCTTTTAGAAATCTTTCATTTTTGGGAAAATTGGAGTATATATTTAAAAGTTGTGAAAAGTGTCATTAACTGTATAGTACTTTTAATCGAATTGCAGCTGCAAAAAGATGGATGATTGAAACTTTGTCTAATTTCTCAAATAACTTTGGAGAGCTTTTTTTCTCTTAAAATTCGTATTTTTATGTGTTTCTATTTAGTTAAGCAGTAGTATAAACATATGTTGCTAAAAATATTGTTTTTCTGAATTCTAATAAGCAATGAAGGACAAAATCCAATCGTGTGTCATCAAAGAGCTGTCTTTTATGTGTTAATTAGTGCATTATGTAGCATTTGGTACGTGCCTAAATCCATGCTTCCCACTCACTCTTATTCAAAACAGCTTTGTATCACACATTCAACAGAGAAATTTATTATAATTTAATTTCATGGGGAGCATTGTTACTTTCCCTGGGAAAATTAGATTTTTAAGTATTGCCTGTGTTTCACACCCATTACCTTTTTTAAAAAAAAAGTTATTTGTCATGAAAAACATTTAAAACTTTGAGATTAAATTTTCAAATATATTTGATATTTATGTTCTCACAGCTTACATTTTGATTCACTTAATAACTAGTTGAAAAATTTTGCCATATTCCTGGAAAACATTATGAATTGAGTACTCCCACCCCCCAATAATTACAAATTAGGCTTTTAAATCCAAATGCCTGTTTTGTGGTGTGGAGGAAAGTATCCCAATTTTATGTTTATTTCATCTTCCCACTTTTCTCTGAGGGCATTTTGCAAATACCTGAGTCAAAACAGCAGTACCAAATGGTCTATAAATTCTGTTTTTGGTAAAACCTATTAAATCTGAATAATTTTAAAATTCATATACAATTTCTTATAGCAAAATTTGATAGTGTTTTTCATAGAAAACACAACATTTTTCTCTACTACCTAAGTGGGCATTGGCTGTAGCTATTTTGTGAAAATGAATTTCAAAACATAATATAGTCAGAAAATGTTTATTTTTTCCACCTACAATACAGACTTTTGTTGTTGTTGTTGTTATTTGGGAAATTGTTCAGTAAATCTTAAACTCAGATAATTAAACACCATTTTGAATCTTACTTAAGACGAGGCTCTTTTTTTGTAGGGGATGGCATCAGCTTATGTACAATGAATTTAATAAACTTAAGTATTACAGATTTTTTGCACATTTTAGCTCAATAAAGTCTGTATCAACTGTTCCAGATTTTCTTTATCCATGTTGAGAAATGCAAGTTTGTAAAATCAGTGTCTTACCTTTTGATGTAATAGATTCCTTTTTTTTTTTTTTTGGACTGTTTTAATAAAACAAGGAGCGCTTTTCTTTTTTTTGTTTTTCAGGGAAGGGATTAATGTTTAATTCTTTTTGTTTACATTTTACATCACTGTTATCCAAGGCCCATTTTATGTTACTTTATAAGTAAGGGTATATGTAACAGAATAAGTATTTATGTGATTGACGTGACTGTCTTACTGTCTAGTTCAGTCATTTAAGATTATGCTGAAGTTTACCACTATGGGGCTGAATAATCACTATTCACTAAGCATATCTGAATATGTAACTGTTTTAAAAATAAGCATAATAAGGATATAGTTAATCCTGGGTTAATAACATTATTGTAGTTTTTTTTCCCCCCTAGGAAACATAATTATTTTAGTGTATTTCTTATGGAATGCACTGAGAGAAAGGACTTTGAGGAATTGTGGATAGTGAATAGTACATTTCTCTAATAAAAATTTGAATTGTATAATAGTTTTATAATAAAGTATTTACATTAATTGATATTTTAATATGGATGGAAATTGTTGCATAGATTCCAATGAATTAAAAAATCAATGATAAAATGGTAAATATTTTATCCAAGTAGTTTTTTAAGAAACAGTTATGAAAATGTGTGTATTAAATGGCTCTAAGATGGAGCTTGTGGTATTTTCAACTCAGTATTCATTCTTCTTTGTGTGTCTGCAAAGATTGTACTTATTGTGCCTCTTTACACTACAGTTTGCTCTTGTGAGGCTTTAGACTGTGTTCAGCTGAGTAAGAACTCTCTTCCTGAATTTGGGGTATAATTTCATATTTTATGATTTCCAATATGTTCTTCATATCATCTCTAAAAAGTATATATAAGGTTTATAACATAACTTTAGAAACAGGAATTAATTTCTAGAGTTAAGTTGCAATTTCATTGCTTTGTGCAGCTGAAAAAACATTTGTTTCTAGCATTTGGAATATTTTAGAAAATTTAAGATGAAAGGAAACAGTAAAACAAAGAATTTTATTTGTGCAATTACAGAAATTGTGTCCATTATTTTAATGTGCCATCATTTTAGTACCATTTTCTCTTCTGAATTTGGCATTTGTTACCATAAAACTTAATTTGCTTTAAAAATTTATAATAATAATACTTCATAATAATTTTTCTTATCCAGTGCCTTCAACCCTGATTTGATGTATTTGTAGCCTCAGTTATCCTTTCTGTTACATCCTATAATGTTTTCATAACCTAGGAGACATCAATTTATTTCTTAAAAAATTGTTAGTTATCTAAGGAGTAGGTAGCAATTGTATATTAAGGCTATGGGAAGACAAGTAGGGTTGACTTTGGAGGCCAGATTTCTTAGTTTATTCAAAAGTATTTGTTGGATGTCTTCCACGTGTCAGACATTTTTAGGCCCTGGGTATAAAGTTGTGAACCAATCAGACAAATCCCTAACCATTTCCAGTATTCTTTCTGGATGGGATGGGGCCTTAATTAAAAGAGATATAGAGAGATAAGCATTTAAAGAGAATATAGTTAACTCAAATTTTAGTTTGCATGAAGTTAAGGTAAATATTGAGTTGAGATGAAATAACTAACAGTGTGATAGAGAGGTTTAGAATAATATTTTGCAGCATTGTAACCTTTGACTTTTGGTTTTGAGTAGTAAATTACAGATAGCATACACAACCCAAAAACCAAACTCACTGCTGTCAAGTTGATTTCAACTCAGTGACTCTATAGGACAGAGTGGAACTGCCCCGTACCATTTCCAAGCTGTAAATCATTACAGAAGCAGGCTACCACATCCTTCTCCTGCGGAGTGGCTGGTGGGTTTGAACTGCTGACCTTTTGGTTAGCAGGCAAGCACTTTAACCACTGGACGACTGGGGCCCACTAGATAGCGTACAAAGGCCTTAATTTTTCACTTTTACTCCTGGCAAAGGTACGTTTACTTATACTGTCCATTTAGAGTAGTGTTTAACATAACATTACTGTGACAAACATTCCATTATATATTCACAAGCAAATTACTGCACGTATTTTTTATTGTATTTTACAGTTTAGTACCAATATTTTAGGTCTCAGCCTTCAAATCACTGGTGTTTGAAATTTGGCAATGAATATGAAACTACTTTTTGACTTATTGAGTGATTTTATTGTTACTTAAAATGCTTGTTAATATTTTTAGGAAGGTTGGAGTCTCCATTTTTTTGGCGTTACTGTTTAAATTGTCACCCCTTAAGAGGAAATAGTACTCATGTGATTAAACAAATTGGTATATACTCTCAGATCTTTTTTCTTTAATTTTGTCATCATTGGGGTTAAATTTTGGTCTGGTGTTCACTTACAATATATAAACAATTTAACTATGAAGTAAAATAGTCTTAAATGACAAGTGTATGATGCACCTGCACATAAATGAAAATGGTGTGCACAAAGACACTTTACTATGGGAATTGTACTGGAAGATTTATGAAAGCATGTGAAATTGCACCTAAAATTGTGTTGTTAGTGACTATAAGCAGCAATGCTAAATTTATTGTACTTGATGAAAGAATGTACTTAGTCTAGTCTCAGTTACTTTGATTTAAATGTCTAAATAATGTCTCCAGTTTTTTTTTTTTTTTTTTACTGTGTTTGTGATTTGTACTATTGAGGGGGTTATTCTTGGACTGCAGGGGTTATTGTCAATATGTGATTTGTGTTTTTAT